>NW_019384916.1:0-62929 GCF_000671375.1 Centruroides sculpturatus | reverse complement strand
TGATAGATGAAAGATGAAAATGATTGTTAAATTCTTGGCTTAAAAAAAAATGCACAAACAATGGCCTAAATTGAGTGCAGGTGTTATTGTTTTATAAACAATCTCCAGGCAGAGTCAACAAAGAGGTATCAAATGAACACCTTGAATCAGACCTTTCCCATGACCCGAAGAGGTTTCGTCTTGCACTTGGAGACAAAGGGAAAACCAATCGGAAAGTGAGGAATGGTATGAGGGACCAATCTGAAATAAGAATAGGGGGGGGAAAGGCTATAAAAATCAGAATTTCAAGGTTGAAGAAGAGTCTTCTCTGTATTCCAGAAAAAGTCATGATCTGTATTGAGTTGTGTCGTCGCCATCAACTTAGAACTCCACCGCACCATTTCCCGATCATCTGTTTTGCCCAGTGATCTCATCTTGTCCGGCCCAGGGCTATGACCGGCACCAAAGTTCTCGCCTCTCTGCCTCTCCAAAGGAAGGACTAGTGAAGGACTCAATTGTTGATGTAAGCATAAATGTTAACAAATAAATGGCTTTCTTGTGAAAACACTTGTCATCATTTGCCTCCTCCATCACAGACCACATACAACCTCCCCTGAGGATCATCCTGACTTGGGATAAATTAATCCCACCTAAAAGTTGGTGACCTTACACAGGTGCCAAGGAGTGGGTTTTCAAGTCCCCTATCTCAACCGGGTTGGCTACCTTACAATATATATCATATATAGACTGAAGCTAGCTGATTTTTTCAGTTTATTTATTTTTAACAGCATAGTTTATCAAAGCTATTACAAACAGAAATTCAGACTAGTATTGCAAATAAAAACACTTCTATTCTTATATATACAACAACAAAATTTATAAACAGAACCAATCATAGTTGTGCTGATTAAGAATTTTATTGTAATTAAATATGTTATTAAATAAGGTGAAAAAAATTATTAAAATACTAAAATTTAACTTCTTGTACATACTTTTAAAGATGGATTATTGGCCATTGTATGATATATCCAAAATACTCTTGTTGTGACATAATATGCAATGACGACATCCACGGTGTAATGACCTCGAGAAAGCAGGACCATAAATATTCCGACTGCGCTTGCCAGCCACACTATACAAGGTAATATAAAATATTTTCGAGGACCATCTGCAAAATATTTCCTTAATCGTTACGATAATTTTTACAGTTTTAACATAAAAATTAATAAATAAATTAATAATATATATATAAAAAATTAATTTTAACCTCTGTTTTTAATTATGTAGACTAAAAAAAAATAAAAGTATTATATTTAAGAGAAAAGTCATTCATTCAAATACAAAAACATCCTCAGATTAACTAAATTCATCTTTAAGATCCATTTCAATAATATAAATTTCAATCAAGACTTTGAAACATAAAGAAAATTTACAATTTCAATATTGGAATGTAATTTGAATTGTTCTGGATTATGATTTATAAACTTAGAAAAACGAAAATTAAATGTAACATTTAAGAAATTTTGCTAATAAAAAGGTATAGAGTGAACTCTTGCTAATCCAAATTAATTTTTAAATTTATACAAAGAAAAAAAACCTGAAGAATACAAAATTAAGAAAAGTATAATAAAAATTTTATAACTATTAGAAAAATAATATCAGATAAAAACCTATTATAACTTAAATTCTTCATACATAAATGTAAAATATACAAAAAAATTATATTTTTCTTTCTCTTCTGACTTTTCGGATATTATATAAACTTCAAATCTTAAAACATTAAACCAATACTAACTAAAAATTAAAATTAAAAAAGTATAAAAAGAAATCAATTTGCAGAGAAAAACTTTTATTTATATTACTAATAAGCTCCCAAAATACATTTTGCCTATGAAAGGCCTCTTCAGTGGGGCTAACAGTTCACAGTTATCTACTGTGTACTGTTAGCCCCACTAAAAACTGATTTCTTTTTATACCTTTTTAACTTTAATTTTTTAGTAATTCGAACACAAATCAATTATTGTATTTATTCAGACACTTGGCAAATCTCATCATTAAATTTTATTCAGTTGATACGTGATCATTGTACTTTTACATGTTTTGGGCATTCCTTGCCCCTCTTCAGCCAACTAAAATAAAAGTTCACAAGTTACAACAGTTTTATAAACAAACAAAAGGTCATGTTTTCCAAAACATACCTTTTTTGATTACAGATTACTGAAAGTTAAAATTATAAAATTTTTCTGCACATTAAACTCGTTTGTAAGGTTTGTATCTTTAAAACACTTTTACACATACCACTTCTTATTATCTAAAAAATGTTTAAAATTTTTTTTACATATTTAACTTCATATTATCTAAAGATTTTACATTAATTATCTTGTATACAACTATTTTGATAACAATACTACAAATTATGTACCTAGTTATTCATTTTGAAATTTAAACAATTTTAAAATTTTTCCTTATACATTTATTATCACGTTCAAATCGATTTAACAACAATACTAAAATTTACATACTGGTCTTTCATCTAAGTCAAAGACAAACATATTCTGCCAATCTTTCCCCCAGTTGAGCTTGCCCACTGTTTTCTACACAGTCACATGATGAGTAGGCCACCTTGTGGCAACATTTTTTTAAAAGGTTTTTAATTTTATAAGATATTGAGCAAGTTTCCTTTTATTTTAATACTTAAGTTTTTTATTTATACATTTATTACTTTTGATAATTTCTATGCTTTCTTTGAACTTACGATGATATGTTTCTTTTTCTTTGAGGAGCATTTGTACGTTATCTTTATCAATGTTATTCAATACAATCATTCAGAGTTCAATGATCATGAAAGGCAGAATTTATTCTATTATATTTTAGATCTGCTATATGTTCTTTTAATCTGGTTTTTAACTTCCTTTTAGTTTCTCCTATATAATATTATCGTTACAAGTACAATGAATCTTATATACCACATTCTTAGCTTCAGTTGGTAGTAGTTGTTTTTTTACAGTGTTGAGTTGTTTTAGTCTTGTATACATTTTTTAGTATGACGGTGCTAACTTAAAGTTTATATTACTTATTTCATTATCAATTTGTTCGTGTAGTCCTTTGATGTATGGGAAACCAATATACAGTACTTTATATCATTTGTTTTTTTATTGTCTCGTGGCGTTTTAAGATTTATTCATTCTAAGTTCCCATTTTTTTTAACAGTCTTTGTGGGTAACCTGCCAGGAGAAATTTCTTTTTTAATTCGGTTAAATCTGCAAATATGTGTATTTCTTCACTTGTTCTGTTTTTTATCTTAGAATATTCCATTTTAAATATATTATATTTGACATAAAGTGGTACGTTAGACTGATATCTTATTGCTATCTGACTCGAACCTGGTTTTCTAAATATTCTAAATTACAAGCTTTGTTTTAATCTTCTTATCGTAATGTCCAAATAGTTAATTTCTTTTGTGGTTGTATCTTCTATTTCTGTTTTATACTTTATCTCTTCTTGTATATTATTAACTTGCTTGTTGATTTCTTCTATCTTAATTTCTGTTTTGTTGTATATTATTAGAATATCATCCACATATCTTTTATAAAATTTTACACCTCTTATATTGCTAATTTTGTTATCTATATCTACCATTATTAATTCTGCTAATTTTGGTCCTATTACTGAACCCATGCTTATCCCACTTGTCTGTGTATGAAAATCATCATCAGCCTCAAAATAATTACTTCTGTATGCAAATTCTATTGAACTTACTATTTCATTTTTAACTTTAAGATTTTTTAATTTATCCTCTATTAGATCCCACGTTATTGACAGATACATATCTATAATGTCAAGACTTGCTATCTTAAAGTTTTCTTCCATACTGATTTGATTTAGTTCGTCTAAAAGTTCATCTGTGTTTCTAATTGCAAATTGTGAGTTGTGGTATTCCTTAAGTTGCTGCTTTAAAAATTTTTCTAAGTTATATAGTGTTGAATACTTAAAGTCTATTATTGGCTGAACTTTCTCTCCTATCTTATGAGTTTTTAATTGTATATTTAATTTTGGCATATTTTGGAAAACATGACCTTATTTGTTTGTTTATAAAACTGTTGTAACTTGTAAACTTTTATTTTAGTTGGCTGAAGAGGGGCAAGGAATGCCCGAAACATGTAAAAATACAATGAACATGTATCAACTGAATAAAATTTAATGATGAGATTTGCCAAGTGTCTGAATAAATACAATAATTGATTTGTGTTCGAATTACTAAAAATTACTGGACATGGTTTCAAATATACCAGAATTTAATTTTTTAGTTATTATTGGTTTAATGTTTTAAGATCTGAAGTTTATATAATATCCAAAAGTCAGAAGAAAAAGAGAAATATAATTTTTTTGTATATTTTACATTTATGTAAGAAGAATAAGGGAAAAAAATTCTGACTCCATCTGTTTTTATAATTATTTTGGAACTTATAAATTTGAAGAAAAAGTTAAACACTTTCTGGACTGGATGTTTACTCTTGAAAATGCCTGTGTATATTCCAATCTACACAGGCATTTGAAATTACAATGTTTTGAGATTTGCTACTTTGTACTTTTGTCAACATTAAAATTAATAGAGTAATCATAATAAAAAATTCTTAAATTGTAATAAAATAAGCTTTTTAAAAATATGAATAAAGTCTGATTTTTATCTTAGTTGGAGTGATTGATAAATAAAAAAGCTTTAAACATTTTACTTTGGTATTTCTAGTATTTTTAAGCTAAGATTATCAATTATATAAGCTAAAGCTTTATTGACCAATAACTTTCTTAGGCAATAGTTTTTTCATTAAATGTACAGTACTTCCTATGTTGCCTATAGATGAGTCTAAGCCATCAAGCTCTGTAGAACAGGTAAAACTGAACAAGTAAAACTTGGTTCTTTTGATGAAAACAAACTTGACAAGTTACACTCACCCATAGACCAGAAAATGTTAACTTAGCACAAACACATTTAAGTTCTTTAAATTCATACATAAATGTGTTTGTGCTAAGTTAACATTTTATTATTAAAGTTGTAAGGCCTGCACCATTCCGAAAATTTACCATTACAGTTTAAAATATAAAAACACTAAATTGAAAGACACGAAAATCATCATAACCATCATTAATCAGAAGTTAAATGCAATTTGTATTAACATTAAATTTAATAAAGGAACAAAGATTACTAGCAAAATAATTACTTATTTAAGAAAGTTTATTAAAATATATATATATATATATGATCTTCCAAAAAGAATGTTACCATTTTAAATTATTGTAATTGAGTTAATTATTATTTGAAAACATTGCAATGTACATTAACATTAAAAACTGTCCAAATCTCACATGCTTCTTACAATTTCTCAATGTGCACCTTGCATCATTTGGCACATGTAGAAAAAATGAGTATTTGGTTGGATATTTGCTACAGCATATCTATTGCCATACCTATCCCAAAGGCAACCATAATTCTACAGCTCTTGCAGATTACTCATATTGTACAATGATGAGTGATTTTGACTTTTCAAACTGCAAAACACAAAACACCTTCTCTATGGAAAGTTGCCATTTTCATTTACAGTGCTTTCTAGAGATAGCAGACAACAAGATATTTGAATGCAGATAGGAAAGATAGGAGACAAAACTTGTTTACTCTGTTGATTGGTGTACATCTCAAACTTCTCAGACAATAATGAACATAATTACAATAATTTAACATTGTAATATTCTTTTTGGAAGACCCTGTATATAAAAATAATCTGAGGATTTTTAAATGAAGGACTTATTTATTTTTATATTTAAAGAATTAAAAAAAATAATAATACAAATAGTTGTTAACTGTTGCAAATATTTTACAGTTTAAGATAATTAAAACCAATTTAAAATATTTGAGAAAAATGAAATATCAAAATGATAAAACATTAATTTCAATGCACATTGATGGAATGGAGACTAATATCTGACTGCAATATACAAGTATACAGTGAGTGATCGGTTAACGAACAGATCNAATAATGAAGATTTAAATATCTTATGAAGTGTTTGCATCATTATTCACAAGAAAATACCACAAAATCCAATGGCATGAGACAATTCTCAAGTGATAAAGGCAGTTTACAGAATTTGGATACATTTTCAAGAAAAAACAATACTTGTCTCAGCAGTGATGATTTGACTAAAATGTGTCAGATCTACCACAGAAATCTCTGCAAATTGACTAACAGGACCAATAGAGATTAATATTCCGCAGAAAACTGTTTGGCTTATTTTCAAAAATTTCTACATTACAAATGATAGAAATCAAAATAAAACACAAGAAAATGTTAAAATTAATTGCAACAAATCTTAATATCAATAGAAATGAAATATCAAAAATTATGCAATCTAAGGAACCTAAACTTACATATTACACTGAAACTCCAGCAATAAAGTTCAATATTTACACTGTAAAACAAATGTTTTCAGCAATCTTAAGCCCTATCTTCAGGTTCTAAAGTCCTAAGTTTAGTGTTTCTCCAGTTACAATAGTAGTAGTATTTAAAATCTAAGAAATCAGGAAGTGAAAATAAAGAAAAGTGGTTCTGAGAAAGATGACATTTTATATCTACTTGGCCATATTTTCTGCAACTGTGTTATATTGAGAATATCTGAACGAACTGTACTAAATTGTTGTACATCTTCAATTTTTAGACCATTAAGCAAATTATTATATATCCCATAATCTTTCCTTCTTAATATTTATTCCTTATTTATTTATTTATTTATTCTACATTCAGTTAGAAATGTCCAATGACACATGATTTCTTCCCCCACGTAACAAATTTCACACATCTAAAATACAAAAAATTAACAGTAAAAATAACACAAAACTTTACTAACATGTTATTAAAAATTAATATAAAATTAAAATTAATACAATTCATTACTTAAACATTAAGTTAAAATATAAGATAATACAATATAAAACAATTTAAGACATAATAAATTAAGAATACTAAGTTGATCAAAGTTATAATTTGATCCATACATGGTAAAAGACTAAATCTTATATAAAATACGTTCAAAAACTTTTCCTTATCCAACACACTCAATTTCTCTTGTTTTTTTATTGTAATTCAGTTAGTATACTGAAAAAAAAGGACTCAATACTTAACAAATAACACTGTTGCAAATCTAAGTTGATGAGAATTAAACAGTTTTTGCTAGAACTTGGAGAAAGCAGAAATTGCACAACACCTCTGACAGATAACCACAAATTATTGCACAAGATTTGACACTAGTAATTTTTAATCTACCTATAAGAGTTACAATGTATCAATTGATTAATAAGAATATATTGGGGAAAGCAGGGAATAAATTTAATTATCCTATTAACATGTACAAAGTTACAAATGTGGCTTATATTAAAATAATTATAAGACACTGTTAAAATGTTAATTTAAAGCAAAATTTTAAAGTTGCCAGTATAGTCTGATTAACTGCCATCTGATTAATTTATCATTATCACTACACTCATGAAAACTAACAAAAAATTTTACAACCAGAATTTAGAACTTTAATAACTTAAGTTCTTATAAAAACAAATACTTTATACGTTACTGAATAATGAAAAATTAGTTATATTTAAAATTAATTAATTAATAAAAGATTTCAGGTAACTTCAATGACAACAGCTACCCATAAAAACTCAATGCTTAAGCTACTCTCTTTTACAAATTGAATATTGTATAATGGACTTTCACATAATAATTATACTGTATATCCTTATTGTAACATAGCATATTGTGGGTTCCCAGACGAGGTTTGGACTCAAGTAAACCTCGAAATTCTTATGTGACACCAGATGTAAACAACAAGATTCGGAATGGTTCGAGTGTGTCACACTATCTGTCAAGGGCTTAGCAAAAGACAAACTCTAACAAGAACGTTCATAAATAGGTAGATCACTGACTTGTGAGTCTATAAAATGTTAGCCGAGATAAACCTTCTCAAACAAAAAAAGGAAAATTTTTAATAGATGAAAATGATTGTTAAATTCTTGGCCTTAAAAAAAATGCACAAACAATGGCCTAAATTGAGTGCAGGTGTTATTGTTTTATAAACAATCTCCAGGCAGAGTCAACAAAGAGGTATCAAATGAACACCTTGAATCAGACCTTTCCCATGACCCGAAGAGGTTTTGTCTTGCACTTGGAGACAAAGGGAAAACCAATCGGAAAGTGAGGAATGGTATGAGGGACCAATCTGAAATAAGAATAGGGGGGAAAGGCTATAAAAATCAGAATTTCAAGGTTGAAGAAGAGTCTTCTCTGTATTCCAGAAAAAGTCATGATCTGTATTGAGTTGTGTCGTCGCCATCAACTTAGAACTCCACCGCACCATTTCCCGATCATCTGTTTTGCCCAGTGATCTCATCTTGTCCGGCCCAGGGCTATGACCGGCACCAAAGTTCTCGCCTCTCTGCCTCTCCAAAGGAAGGACTAGTGAAGGACTCAATTGTTGATGTAAGCATAAATGTTAACAAATAAATGGCTTTCTTGTGAAAACACTTGTCATCATTTGCCTCCTCCATCACAGCCCACATACAACCTCCCCTGAGGATCATCCTGACTTGGGATAAATTAATCCCACCTAAAAGTTGGTGACCTTACACAGGTGCCAAGGAGTGGGTTTTCAAGTCCCCTATCTCAACCGGGTTGGCTACCTTACAATATATATCATATATAGACTGAAGCTAGCTGATTTTTTCAGTTTATTTATTTTTAACAGCATAGTTTATCAAAGCTATTACAAACAGAAATTCAGACTAGTATTGCAAATAAAAACACTTCTATTCTTATATATACAACAACAAAATTTATAAACAGAACCAATCATAGTTGTGCTGATTAAGAATTTTATTGTAATTAAATATGTTATTAAATAAGGTGAAAAAAATTATTAAAATACTAAAATTTAACTTCTTGTACATACTTTTAAAGATGGATTATTGGCCATTGTATGATATATCCAAAATACTCTTGTTGTGACATAATATGCAATGACGACATCCACGGTGTAATGACCTCGAGAAAGCAGGACCATAAATATTCCGACTGCGCTTGCCAGCCACACTATACAAGGTAATATAAAATATTTTCGAGGACCATCTGCAAAATATTTCCTTAATCGTTACGATAATTTTTACAGTTTTAACATAAAAATTAATAAATAAATTAATAATATATATATAAAAAATAAATTTTAACCTCTGTTTTTAATTATGTAGACTAAAAAAAAATAAAAGTATTATATTTAAGAGAAAAGTCATTCATTCAAATACAAAAACATCCTCAGATTAACTAAATTCATCTTTAAGATCCATTTCAATAATATAAATTTCAATCAAGACTTTGAAACATAAAGAAAATTTACAATTTCAATATTGGAATGTAATTTGAATTGTTCTGGATTATGATTTATAAACTTAGAAAAACGAAAATTAAATGTAACATTTAAGAAATTTTGCTAATAAAAAGGTATAGAGTGAACTCTTGCTAATCCAAATTAATTTTTAAATTTATACAAAGAAAAAAAACCTGAAGAATACAAAATTAAGAAAAGTATAATAAAAATTTTATAACTATTAGAAAAATAATATCAGATAAAAACCTATTATAACTTAAATTCTTCATACATAAATGTAAAATATACAAAAAAATTATATTTTTCTTTCTCTTCTGACTTTTCGGATATTATATAAACTTCAAATCTTAAAACATTAAACCAATACTAACTAAAAATTAAAATTAAAAAAGTATAAAAAGAAATCAATTTGCAGAGAAAAACTTTTATTTATATTACTAATAAGCTCCCAAAATACATTTTGCCTATGAAAGGCCTCTTCAGTGGGGCTAACAGTTCACAGTTATCTACTGTGTACTGTTAGCCCCACTAAAAACTGATTTCTTTTTATACCTTTTTAACTTTAATTTTTTAGTAATTCGAACACAAATCAATTATTGTATTTATTCAGACACTTGGCAAATCTCATCATTAAATTTTATTCAGTTGATACGTGATCATTGTACTTTTACATGTTTTGGGCATTCCTTGCCCCTCTTCAGCCAACTAAAATAAAAGTTCACAAGTTACAACAGTTTTATAAACAAACAAAAGGTCATGTTTTCCAAAACATACCTTTTTTGATTACAGATTACTGAAAGTTAAAATTATAAAATTTTTCTGCACATTAAACTCGTTTGTAAGGTTTGTATCTTTAAAACACTTTTACACATACCACTTCTTATTATCTAAAAAATGTTTAAAATTTTTTTTTACATATTTAACTTCATATTATCTAAAGATTTTACATTAATTATCTTGTATACAACTATTTTGATAACAATACTACAAATTATGTACCTAGTTATTCATTTTGAAATTTAAACAATTTTAAAATTTTTCCTTATACATTTATTATCACGTTCAAATCGATTTAACAACAATACTAAAATTTACATACTGGTCTTTCATCTAAGTCAAAGACAAACATATTCTGCCAATCTTTCCCCCAGTTGAGCTTGCCCACTGTTTTCTACACAGTCACATGATGAGTAGGCCACCTTGTGGCAACATTTTTTTAAAAGGTTTTTAATTTTATAAGATATTGAGCAAGTTTCCTTTTATTTTAATACTTAAGTTTTTTATTTATACATTTATTACTTTTGATAATTTCTATGCTTTCTTTGAACTTACGATGATATGTTTCTTTTTCTTTGAGGAGCATTTGTACGTTATCTTTATCAATGTTATTCAATACAATCATTCAGAGTTCAATGATCATGAAAGGCAGAATTTATTCTATTATATTTTAGATCTGCTATATGTTCTTTTAATCTGGTTTTTAACTTCCTTTTAGTTTCTCCTATATAATATTATCGTTACAAGTACAATGAATCTTATATACCACATTCTTAGCTTCAGTTGGTAGTAGTTGTTTTTTTACAGTGTTGAGTTGTTTTAGTCTTGTATACATTTTTTAGTATGACGGTGCTAACTTAAAGTTTATATTACTTATTTCATTATCAATTTGTTCGTGTAGTCCTTTGATGTATGGGAAACCAATATACAGTACTTTATATCATTTGTTTTTTTATTGTCTCGTGGCGTTTTAAGATTTATTCATTCTAAGTTCCCATTTTTTTTAACAGTCTTTGTGGGTAACCTGCCAGGAGAAATTTCTTTTTTAATTCGGTTAAATCTGCAAATATGTGTATTTCTTCACTTGTTCTGTTTTTTATCTTAGAATATTCCATTTTAAATATATTATATTTGACATAAAGTGGTACGTTAGACTGATATCTTATTGCTATCTGACTCGAACCTGGTTTTCTAAATATTCTAAATTACAAGCTTTGTTTTAATCTTCTTATCGTAATGTCCAAATAGTTAATTTCTTTTGTGGTTGTATCTTCTATTTCTGTTTTATACTTTATCTCTTCTTGTATATTATTAACTTGCTTGTTGATTTCTTCTATCTTAATTTCTGTTTTGTTGTATATTATTAGAATATCATCCACATATCTTTTATAAAATTTTACACCTCTTATATTGCTAATTTTGTTATCTATATCTACCATTATTAATTCTGCTAATTTTGGTCCTATTACTGAACCCATGCTTATCCCACTTGTCTGTGTATGAAAATCATCATCAGCCTCAAAATAATTACTTCTGTATGCAAATTCTATTGAACTTACTATTTCATTTTTAACTTTAAGATTTTTTAATTTATCCTCTATTAGATCCCACGTTATTGACAGATACATATCTATAATGTCAAGACTTGCTATCTTAAAGTTTTCTTCCATACTGATTTGATTTAGTTCGTCTAAAAGTTCATCTGTGTTTCTAATTGCAAATTGTGAGTTGTGGTATTCCTTAAGTTGCTGCTTTAAAAATTTTTCTAAGTTATATAGTGTTGAATACTTAAAGTCTATTATTGGCTGAACTTTCTCTCCTATCTTATGAGTTTTTAATTGTATATTTAATTTTGGCATATTTTGGAAAACATGACCTTATTTGTTTGTTTATAAAACTGTTGTAACTTGTAAACTTTTATTTTAGTTGGCTGAAGAGGGGCAAGGAATGCCCGAAACATGTAAAAATACAATGAACATGTATCAACTGAATAAAATTTAATGATGAGATTTGCCAAGTGTCTGAATAAATACAATAATTGATTTGTGTTCGAATTACTAAAAATTACTGGACATGGTTTCAAATATACCAGAATTTAATTTTTTAGTTATTATTGGTTTAATGTTTTAAGATCTGAAGTTTATATAATATCCAAAAGTCAGAAGAAAAAGAGAAATATAATTTTTTTGTATATTTTACATTTATGTAAGAAGAATAAGGGAAAAAAATTCTGACTCCATCTGTTTTTATAATTATTTTGGAACTTATAAATTTGAAGAAAAAGTTAAACACTTTCTGGACTGGATGTTTACTCTTGAAAATGCCTGTGTATATTCCAATCTACACAGGCATTTGAAATTACAATGTTTTGAGATTTGCTACTTTGTACTTTTGTCAACATTAAAATTAATAGAGTAATCATAATAAAAAATTCTTAAATTGTAATAAAATAAGCTTTTTAAAAATATGAATAAAGTCTGATTTTTATCTTAGTTGGAGTGATTGATAAATAAAAAAGCTTTAAACATTTTACTTTGGTATTTCTAGTATTTTTAAGCTAAGATTATCAATTATATAAGCTAAAGCTTTATTGACCAATAACTTTCTTAGGCAATAGTTTTTTCATTAAATGTACAGTACTTCCTATGTTGCCTATAGATGAGTCTAAGCCATCAAGCTCTGTAGAACAGGTAAAACTGAACAAGTAAAACTTGGTTCTTTTGATGAAAACAAACTTGACAAGTTACACTCACCCATAGACCAGAAAATGTTAACTTAGCACAAACACATTTAAGTTCTTTAAATTCATACATAAATGTGTTTGTGCTAAGTTAACATTTTATTATTAAAGTTGTAAGGCCTGCACCATTCCGAAAATTTACCATTACAGTTTAAAATATAAAAACACTAAATTGAAAGACACGAAAATCATCATAACCATCATTAATCAGAAGTTAAATGCAATTTGTATTAACATTAAATTTAATAAAGGAACAAAGATTACTAGCAAAATAATTACTTATTTAAGAAAGTTTATTAAAATATATATATATATATATGATCTTCCAAAAAGAATGTTACCATTTTAAATTATTGTAATTGAGTTAATTATTATTTGAAAACATTGCAATGTACATTAACATTAAAAACTGTCCAAATCTCACATGCTTCTTACAATTTCTCAATGTGCACCTTGCATCATTTGGCACATGTAGAAAAAATGAGTATTTGGTTGGATATTTGCTACAGCATATCTATTGCCATACCTATCCCAAAGGCAACCATAATTCTACAGCTCTTGCAGATTACTCATATTGTACAATGATGAGTGATTTTGACTTTTCAAACTGCAAAACACAAAACACCTTCTCTATGGAAAGTTGCCATTTTCATTTACAGTGCTTTCTAGAGATAGCAGACAACAAGATATTTGAATGCAGATAGGAAAGATAGGAGACAAAACTTGTTTACTCTGTTGATTGGTGTACATCTCAAACTTCTCAGACAATAATGAACATAATTACAATAATTTAACATTGTAATATTCTTTTTGGAAGACCCTGTATATAAAAATAATCTGAGGATTTTTAAATGAAGGACTTATTTATTTTTATATTTAAAGAATTAAAAAAAATAATAATACAAATAGTTGTTAACTGTTGCAAATATTTTACAGTTTAAGATAATTAAAACCAATTTAAAATATTTGAGAAAAATGAAATATCAAAATGATAAAACATTAATTTCAATGCACATTGATGGAATGGAGACTAATATCTGACTGCAATATACAAGTATACAGTGAGTGATCGGTTAACGAACAGATCGGATAACAAATACTTTCGCGAAAGATTTTTATGTTCGGACAACGAACACATGATCGGATAACGAACGCTGCACAGAACGAACACAAGAAGAAGCGACGTAAAATAATGAATACCGATTGGTCTTCTTTTGTCTTCGGGCAACAATTCGAAACTTTTCGGATTGTGGGAGACGTCGACATCGACGCTCAAGCCGGTATATACCAATCAGATAGTATTCCTCCGAACTTTGAAATTCTCCCTTGTAATTCCAGCCTTTTATTTTTCTGACAAAACAATTCTTTTATGTATTCGCGAGACTGTCGGGTCGGCACAAGTTAAGTTTTGCGTCTGTTTTTTTTTTCTTTTCAAAAGGTGAGAGTATAATAGCAAAGGTAGAAAATGGGCAGAAGATGCGTAATGTTGCTGGACAGTATGGCGCGAACAGGTCTACAGTAGGCCATAGTTCAATCTTGTTTAAGAAAAATACTGTATAATCAAGAAGACTCAAGCAGCTAAAGGCGTAATAAAAGTCACATCTGAGAAATAAAGAACATCAAAGAGTTCATAATGGAACCTGAAACGGATCTGACGACAAAAGAACGTCAAAAACTTTTGAATGAAGACCACCAGGAAACTCAGCAAGATATGTTTTCTTCTGAAAAAGAGGATTAATGCCGATATTTGCTATTTAAGATCTTTTGAAGAAGTGGGAAGATGTCAGAACAATGGTCTTAGAATGGCATCCAAACCAGGTTGAGGCTTGGGGATTTCTACAATTGCAATCCTATTAATTACTTACAAAAAATCCTGAAGAAGAGAGAAAAGCAATCGACATTAGACAGATTCTTTAACCCTTTCAAATGGAAAAAACATAACTAATAAAAACGCAAGACTGTGCATGTATATACTTTTATTATTACGTATAAATAAACGTAGTATAAAAGCATATATTTTTTTATTTTTGGCGGTCTCCAGAACGAATTAATTAAATTACATTAAAACCTATGGTAAATCGATAATCGGTTAACGAACAATTCGGATAGCGAACAAAGTCTTGGAACGGATTATGTTCGTTAACCAATCACCCACTGTACTGTCTTTTTGTGTATTGCAATCTTATACCCAAGTAAAACATTACTTCATTAATATCAGAATGTTATTTTAAAAATATTAATCAGCAAAACAGAAAATGAAGACTGTAGTGCATTAGTATTATTCACTCACAATCTTTTGTTTTTATGAAACAGTAATAGATTTTTAAACTATCATGGATTAATGGATTATAAAAAGTAAACCTTTGGCATTAATTTTTTCCAAAAGAACTAACTTATAATCAACAAGAATAGTATTGCTTCAACATGCATTATTTTATTGTTTTTTGAAATAATTTGATAATTAAAACACAAAATTCAATTAAAAAGAATAGTATATTAAAATAATAAATGTATACATGATTAACATTTAGTCTGTTATGTATTTGTCTGTATGAACAATACTAGTTACTTTAAAACAATTGTTTTATCTCACTAGTAATATTAAGTTTCTTTTGCACAGTTTGACACCTAGAATTGATTTAGAACAAAACCAGGCTCTTATCTTGTGCTAAAATTCAAAACTACAAAAATGTGGAATTTCAACATACAATGAAGACAATACATGAAGAAATTATTACTATATAATGTTTGTGTATTATACAATTGTTCCTTAGGGCTTACACTGACACAATTTGCATATTGTGAGAAGAAATTAGATGTTTCAAATAGAATGTTGAGACTAAATAAAGAACTTTTAATTAGTGTTAAAAAAAATTGCATTCTATCCTTAGCTTAAGAAATATACATTTAAGGTTAAATCACCAAATAATGCCTAACTGAAAAGAGGGCAAAGGGCTTGAAATATATTTTGGAGACCATAGTATTAAGCACTAAAGACATTAGAATTAAAGAATAAAGATCATGAAAAGCATGTATATTTGTTCCAACTTCATTAATATGGAGATGATGATTTAGTTTCTTTCATTTTTGAGAAAAGCTTAGAGAACCATTCTCAAATGTTTCGGTAAGTAAAAAAAAAAATAGAAAAAAAAAAATAAAAATAAAAGATGCAATGGAACTCTCAAAACATTTTAATGCCATGAGTCCATGGAATGTTATAACACAAACAACTAAGGTAGTATGGCTTTGTCATTGAAAAATTTAAAACATGTGATCCACAAGTTAAAAACAAATGAAAAAGCATTGCTGAAACAGAACAAAGGCTCTATGTTGCTCATCTACAGTTTATAAAAATATGTCAACCCACAATTCTTTATGAGCAACTTGACAAAATACATTCCATCACATTAAACTCTACATATAAACATCCCAAGAATCTGATGTATTAATAATCATCCAACCATCAGCCAAATTAAATTGAGAAAAAATATGCTAAAAATATTAATTAGAAATTACATGATTAAAATAAGTAAAGTTAGATGTCATCTCTTAACAATAGTAGTAACTATAATTTAATTTTAAATTTAGAATAAGTTCTTGGGATGTTTATATATATATATAAACATGTATGTCAACACCCTGACCAGAATGCTGGAGTGTCATTTAGCAGAGCAACACAATATCATAAAATTTAGATGCTCCACAGAGCTGAACAAGTTGTAAAGTCCAATTTCAACCTGTTGTGAATCCAAACTACCCTTCAAGTGTTGTGACAATCAGAGTATTATTTATTTGGAAATAACTTTTCATTTGCATCTTGTGCCCATGCAATACACCCACACTTGAAACTTCCAAACTTGCAAATTGCACTTTTTAAACTTTTCAACCCACTACTCTAGTCACATGTGTTATAACACTCCATGGATTCATGGCATAAAAATGTCTTGAAAGTTCCACTGCACCTTTCTTTCAATTTTTTTTCTTTTTCATACTCATGAACCTCATCATGTTCCATTGCAAATTTTAAATGTTTATTTGTCAAGAATTTTATATTGCATATAGTGATGTTCTGTTCCAAATTTGAGATGTACATTAGCCCAATAACAATGATTTTGTATTGTTGAAAGTACCTGCATTATGCAAATACTGAGTGTTTTTGTATATAATTATACATGATATCAGTGTATTGTAGATTTTAAAAAGGTTGTTAAAAAACAGAGCAAAAGCACTCTCAGTAGATTGTGAATTAAAGCCATTACAACAGAATTGGTGAGAGTATTTGTAACAAAGATCTAGAACATTTGAGTATTTGTAACAAAAGAGTATTTGTAACAAAAAACTAGATAAATTCAAAAGCAAAATAGATCAGCGATCACCAACCATTGATCCATGCACTACTGATGGTATACAAGAAAATTTTGGTAGTTCATGGAGAAATCTGAACATTGATCAACTCAAGGTTATGTGAAGTATTACAAAAAAAAAGAAATGCAAAATGCTTGGTTGTTTTTTCTCACTCACTGGGTTTTTTTTTTATTTGAATCTAAAACCAAACATTAAATGACTTATCAATAAATAATAATGTCAATAAACCAATAAATAATCAATAATAAATAATGTTGTCAGTGTGATTGTTGTCCTTTGTGGAAAAGAGCAGAGAATACATACTTATTTCAAACAAGCAGCAACAAACTTCATGCTAATTTGTTATAATTAAACAAGTTTATACATATCTGTATCGTTTTAAAAAAATCCATGATAGCAGTCCATGAAGTCGGAAAGGTTGGTGACTGCCGGCATAGGATACTGAAACATGCATCTATGCTCCATTCATATTTAGTAAGTAAATTGAACTAGAACAATTTACATATAAAAAGAATTTAATTTTGTTTAGGTTATATAGTACAGCCTCGAAAACTCGGCCTAATGTGGACCGAAAGGTGGCAGAGTTTGTGAAAATGCCGGGTTATCAGGAATGGGGTTAAAAAAAATAAGTATGAGTGTTTCCTCAGAAAATACTGTACTGTACTTGTATGTATTGTTTACTTCAGAATACAACAGAGAATAAACTGCCCAAATACCCTTAAACAAAGGAAAAGTACGTCTTTTATGAAGGCATAGAGCCTTTACTACATAAAAATGAAAATTAATGAATACACTGTACAGTAATTTACCTGATAAGACAGACCTCAGAAAAATACTTTATGAGGCATAAAGCTGCCTTTATCATGAAAATTAATTAACTAAGGATTTTTTTGCCCTGCCAGGGTGTGGCCGAGTTATCTGGAGTGCCGGGTTATCGAGTGCCGAGTTTTCGAGGCTCTACTGTAATTGAATAAAATAAAAATAAACTCAAAATAAGAAAACACACAATTCTCAGGTAAATCATATTTCATTTATGAGTAAGTTAATTATTACAGAACTTTATACTCTATTCACTTGAAAATATTTCACAATAAAACAGAATTTAATAATCATAATAACTCTTCTATATTACTTTTAGAGAAATACTAAACAGTACCTAATTCCCAATAGCTTAAATTTTTTAAAAATGGTTTGTTTAATTAGAATTCCACACAAAGATAACTATTGGAAGATAAATATTTTCTTGTTTCAGTCTTCCTAAGATGACAACCAAACTTTCATGATTATTATATAAAAATAAGAAAAAGAAAATTAAAATAATGATTACTTTAAAAGCAGAAAGTTGCTTTTATTACAAAATAATGCTAATAAGAAGAGATAATGCTTAAAAGCAACAATACTTTAAAAGTAATAACTGCTAATGTTATTGATTATAAATATTACTGGGCTGCAATTTTCAAAAATTGTAGACCTACAAATTTCCACTGTCATATCTGCCTGTCTGTCCTTCTTAATCTCAAAAACAGAGTGAGGTAGATGAAAGTCATGAACAGCTATGGAAAGATTAGCTGCAGGAGCTCTCAATTAACTATATACAAACTTTTGATTTTGACCTGAAGTCAGGTTATTTCAATTTAAAAATTTCTCTCTTAAATAAAGTTAAATAGATGACCAGCATGACTCCATTATTAACAGGAAAAGTATGATATACCTAGGGAAGACACAGACTACTAAAATTGAGAATATTGGGATGATGTCACAATATATAATAGATCATGTTAGTTTAACTAATACAACTATATCATTATAAATATCAAATATATAGAGAAAATTTTAAACACAAACAAGATAGTGTAACTGCATTTTATTACATTAACGATAATGTATTGATATTATTTTCATATGGAAACAGGATTTCTGACCAATAAAATTCTAATTTATCTTAGTAAATTTTGTATTTTTCTTGTTAAGCTCTTTTTTACAAAGAGAACTCTGTATGCTGTCGACAAGATACACAGATTTATAACTTCACATACTATTGCTAGAACTGGAGAAAAGAACAGTTTAAATATTTAATTTTGTCTGGAGTTTGTGTGTATATGTAAGTTCATAGATTTATATCCTCTTTTAATCCATAAGAATATCCTTGTTAATCATTCTAAAAATCATTTGATATTTATTTAATACAATTATTTAAATTAGTTTTTTAATAATAATGAATATTGTTATTGTATTTCAATTGAATATTTCATTATTTTAAATATTAAGTTTGTAAAAAATACTTTTTGTAAAAAATAAATAGTAACGTATTACTTACATTCTTGAAATATAAGATAAGCCATTGTTAAAATTACTGTATGACCACTATAAATGTAATCACCACAAAAGATATGCTGCCCATTAATTGACAAACCAAAACCACTCATCAATTGTAAAACACGTTTTCCTATTAACAGAGGATTTGTAGAATTGGCCTTAAGTAAAAAACAAAAAAATTAATATATATATAAGAATCTGCATTTGATAAAATTTTTATAACTTATTATAGAATTAAAAGCATTTAAACCACAATTATACTATAATAATATTTAAAATAAGTATGTACATTAAATCAAATTTACAGATTTATGCTTGAAAAAAAAGACTTCAAAATGAGCAAATTACACAAATATTTGTATTACAGTAGAGCATCATTTATTCAAATCAATTGGGGACTGGGGTCATTCAGATAACTTATTTTTCGGATAACCAAATATGTATGAAAAATATATTAACCTATCCCATGATGAAATTTTTCTCCGTTGCGTGTCACTTTGCATTGAATTTTTGTTGATGTTAAGCATAATGAAAATTTTTATAATAATAATCGTGGTTATTGTATCATTAAAAATTATTTCTTTATTTTGTACAAACAAAATAAATATATTGGAAAAAAACTTTAGAAGTTAATCTAGTATCAAAAACGTTTGATTCAGCAGGGCACAGTCCTCAGAAAAACACTACACAAAAGTGCTAGTGCTGCCAGCTAAAACACACACACCAACAAAAAAAAAATATTGGAGTAGCCCAATACATAGCCAAAGGTTACAGCGCCACAGCACTTGCAAAAATTTAAATTTGCCAACTGGAACGCTTTCAGTTAACTGACGTTTCGGTTGACTGGCTTTCGGATAAACGATGCTCTACTGTAAATTTACCATTTTTCTTTACATAAATAAAATCACTAATCTGAATGTGAAGCCATCCATTATGATATTTTATTTTAAAAACTTTTTATTATATATAATGTTAGGTCTAAGTCAACCGGTATTGTTTGTTAAAAATGAAGGGATTAAGCTACCAGTAATTTTTTTGACAATCATAAAAAACACCCCAACAATAAATTATAAAAATTACCAACAGATGGCAATACTTACCTTAGTAATATAATTTGTTATATTAATAATTATTAAATGTTATTTATATTTTTTATTATACTTTTGAATTTTTTTCAAATATTTAAACACTTTGTACAAGTGTATAAAAATCAGACAAAAGTACAAAGGTATCATATAAAATCTATTGTGAACACTGTATATGAATATAGTTGTAACTTATTATAAAAAAACTATATACAAGTGTGGTAACAACTATATATCAAGAATATGTAAGTGTAGCAATGTGGTCTAAAATATTAAATTCAAAAGACAGCTATTAAGAATATTTTCTTCATATTGCTAATTATTAACTTTTTTTAATATTATGAGAATTGTTATCACTATTTTGCATTTATCAGAAAAATATAAATAAGAAAATTTATTTGGATACATAAATTTTATGAATGGATCTAAACTAACTCTAAATTATCACAAATTTTCTTGACTAAATTTATAAAAGGTTTTTAAGGTAATATTGTACTGACTTTCAGTCATGCAATGGGTACAAATAAGAGATCTAAATTTTTATCCTGCAATGGGAAAGCTTTAAATATTTTCATTACCACAGCAGTATGCAGTTTACTATCTTGGTTTGGTTAAACAATCCAAATGTTTGTTTTGATGCATTGTTCATAATTGTATTTTGCCTCTACTATATAATCATGTTTTTATTTGACAGTCTAAATAGACACACATACATATGGGCTTTAGACTAAGTGTCAAATAGTATTAAGAGCTAGAAGCAATATATTAGACCATGTTCTTAATTTTGTTATCACAGCTGATGCCAATTTTTTATTCTTATTGTAACTAGTTTACACTAATTTTCAATTCTGAAAAATCCATTAACATGTAGACTGGCAACTATGAATTATCTCATAGTTGGCAATTGAACAACAGGCATCATCTATAAGATAACTCATATAATATTGTCTGTTGTGTTTTGCCAGTTACAATAACTACTTACTACAGGAATAGTCATAACTGATTAGTGGGTGTTGGGAATGAAAACAATACATTGATTGGGCATTACAGAACAAACTATAAAGAAATTTAAAATGTGACAAGAGTTTTTTGTTTCGATTGCCAGATAATATACTACCAATGTAGCTAATATGTGATTGGAATATGAATGAGAAATCAATTTGATGTCAAAGAAACATTTATTGAAAAAATATTGAAACATTTAAAAAAATTATTTATTTATATTACCAAAATTAATCTGAAGGCAGACAGGGCACAACTTTGCATGTCACTTCCTAATTAGTTGAAATCTCACCATATTTATGTAAATTAATTTTTATTACTGATAATGTGCATGGATAATATTTCAATATACCTTACTTATCAGGCCTCATCATCTAACTCTTAAGCATACTTTAATGAAATTTTTTTAATACTTAAAATTTTTATTAGTTTTTCTGTAAATCAAAAATAAATCAGGAATTAAATACAAAAATAATTATTTTAAATAATACAAATTAATTTGCTACAAACTTGAAATAGCTACAAATAATAATTATAGAATCTTGATTAATGTTAAGTTTTATTACTACATTCATAAAATTTTTTCATTATTACTAACAATTAAATGTAAAAGTAATCTACTGGATTTGGACTGCACAGACTCATTGTGAAACCTGAGCAATTTTGATATTAAGGAATGACAAAACTAAATTTAAAGATTTTGTTCTTTTCTGAAATAAAGAAATGAGGAGGGTGGGAAGCATTCTGATTATTCTGGATGAGTATCAATGTATTATATTACCAATGTAGGATTCCATATCAGCTTTGTGAGAATTATATAAGCTTGCATAATTCCCCTAATAATAACTGTTATTTTGATCAATTATTGTATGTGGTAAATATTTTATTAATTGTTATATGTTGTAAATGATTTATTTTTCCCTTTAAGTTACTTCCACACTGGGCATGAACAGGTTTCTAACTGCTGGAAGTTTTGGATTAAAGTTCTGTTCTATTTTTCTAAATGTGTCCCATTTTGCATTCCATCTTTGTAACCTGAAGTTGAAAATGAGAAGAAAATGTTTGTTTCATTAAAATTTCCAAGTATTCTTGATGGTTCTTGATATGATAGTGTGTTTACTTACCAACTTTTTATTTAAATATCAGAAAAAAATCATTTGGATCTTAAGTTCTCAATTATATTTATAATAATGAATTTTCATTAAGAGGATTTCATAAATTGGTAATTGAACAATTTATCCATTACAAAAACAGATAAAATGATATTTTTATCAAGAACATACATAGTAGAAAAGGCTTAACTTTTCTTATACCTATAAAACAGTTTATAATTTTATATAAAAACATTATTTTACCTTGGGAGAACAGAAATAGGTAGTGCTTGCAATTGGCACCTGAGTGACAAACATTGTTATACCACGCATAAAATATAACAATCCAATTATAACAAAAACTCTTCTTAATATAATAAATCTGAAATATAAAATTTAATATTAAATCACTAAACATTTCTTTTATACATCAATAAAGTTTCCTACATACACACACACAAAACAGAATTTAATAAATATTTTAAATATATATTTATACTTGTATTAATTCATGTTAATAATTTTTAAAAATATAGAAGAAAACTAAAATGTCTTCCAGCATCCATCCTGTCTAATCTCTTCATTTTGCAGAGACGACCTTTTATTGGAGACTATGCCTCTGCACAATTAGTTAAAAAAAAATAGGATGGATGGTAGAAGACATTTTAGTTTTCTTCTATATTTTTTAAAATTGTGAAATATACAGTCTGCCATTTTAATTTAAACCATGTTAATAAATCAAATTTCTGAATTGTTCTGAAATATATATTAATTATATAGTAACAAGTTAAAATTATAACATTTATGTTGCATCTGTTCAATTTTATGTAAAAACTATGTAAACGGTGCATTTCAAATATTTTAAAATACTTTTCTTAAATTTTAATTTGAACGGTATGCACTCACTAAACCTGAAGATGACATTTTGAAATGTCAAAAGTATTTGTTTGTAATTAAAACTTTCCAAGTAAACAACTTTAATGCTGAAAGACATGTATATTCTTGTTCTTAAATATACATAAGTTTTATAAATTAAATCATGAAACTTATGCATAATTACAGTCGACCCCCCTATAAGATATAGATACGTTCCAATTTATTAGGAATCCGATTTCTTACAAGTCGTTCCAATCACAGCCCGACACGTGTCAAGTTTACGGACTACGGCTGATTGAAAGGTTTTCTTCCATAAAATTAATCGATTCTAGACTAATCCGACTCAACATTTCCAAAATACGTATATTTTTTCGTAGTTTTATAGGAATCGTAATTATAGGGGAGGTCGACTGTATACTAGAATAATCAGTTCCAAAACAATATTTTTAAAGATGTTGATTCTCAGATGTGAACAGGGCTGGTTGGAGGGTGGTATGAATGGTGAAACCACACAAAACCTGCATGATCCAACTCTTGTGAAATTTAAAAACTGAACATTTCATTATTTGCTAATTTAACTAAATTTCACTAATCTATTTAATAGATAGTATGTTTACCATTAAAACATTTTGTTGTTGTTTGAGATGTTTTTTATCATCATCATCATTATTAATAAAAGGCCCCACATCACAACTTTGCACTATGCTCCACTTTTTCTCAGGCATGCCTTGCATGTAAAAAGTGACATTTAGCCAGTAGCATCAAACCACTTATTAAAATTTAGCTAAATTTCAGTATGGAATACTGGAATATACTGTTAAGTACAGGGTGTCCAAAGTACAGGATGTTACTGTGCAGTGAAAAAAGGTTTAAGTTACATTTTATTAAAAGTAAAGTTTTACATACAGTTGACCCCCCTATAACATGGTAGATACATTCCGTTCTTTATGAATTGATTTCTTACAAGTCCTTGCCAATCACAGCCCAACACATGTGAAGTTTACAAACTACAGCTGTTTGAAAGGTTTTCTTCCATAAAATTAATCGATTCTAGACTAATTCGACTTAACATTTCCAAAATATGTATATTTTTTGGGGGAATAATCTGTATAAACTACGCTATAAACAAAAAATTGTAGGATTACTTACTGAGTGTACACCATTGAGTGTTGCCATTGCTCAAGCTTGTTTTTGTCGCGGAGCAACACACCAAATGGGCGGGCAATTTCTGATAAGTTATTTTTCTGTGAAAACTCCGTTGAACTTTGGAGACATCATTAATATAAATAATTTTTATGGCCGTTGGATAAGAAATATTTCTTTCACAATAAATGTATAAAATTACAGTACTGTATTAGACTTACAGTACCTAATTTACATACTGTACAGACGATAGTAAACAACTTACTCGCCTAAACTCTCCGTAGCGTGGTGCTGGACAGCAGAAAGTATATATATATAATTATAATAAAGTTACAATAAATTAAGTTAATATATAATTATATATACAGTACCTAATTTATATATAATACTGTACAGGCGATAGTAAACTCAATTTACCTGCCTAAATTCGCAGTAGCGTGGCACTGGACAGCGGAAAGTAACTGCCCGATGACGTTTTACCAAATTATAGGAGTTTTTTACCAGGTTTGTACGGATACCGTCGCAATTTTTTCACCATCTTATAGGAATCGTAATTATAGGAACCCGTGTTATAGGGGTCTACTGTACAATATTGAAGTTTCTCCTACACCAAATGCTGGAAATGTCACCCAGTGCCCCCAAAATCCAGAGGAATGACGTTCAAAGATCTAGTTGGCCAGATTCCATGGGCAATTATGCACTCTTCATCAAAGAAATTTTCCAAAACTGTAGTCCAAAAACCAGAACATCTGGGAGTGAGCAGTAATGCCATCTATCAGAAAGTGGAAATGCAGGATATATAACTAATGGATCTTGTTTACAATGCCATACTTATAACTTACAAAGTTCTTACTGCACAGTAACTTTTTGGACACCCTGTATTATAGTATTAATTTTATGATAACTGACATAAAGAACTGTAGTTTGATGTATTTTGTTATATCAAATTATGGCTCAGATAAAAGCAAAATTTAGCTAGTGACAGTGGAGTCAAAGAAAATCTCTCACCTCCCAATCAAAAATTGTTTTGGAAGTATAAAAACAATCAAAAAGAACTGGATGAACAAGTATAAAAAATCACAATAACCAAAAAATCTAGCAAAAAGGATCAACACTAATAAAATTAATGTTTTCAACAAACTTTATCAACTATTGTCAGGTTACAAAGAAATTAATGACTAACATAAAATAGAATTTATAAAATTTGATCTAAAAAGAACATCTATTTGTTTGAATGTTGTCACTTGCATTTGCTAGCATATCATGGATTCTGTTAGGTTACTTCCAAAGTTTAATATTCTTTTTGGTTCAAATTTTGCAAATTTCTTATATTTGTCATTAATTTTGCTGTAAACCTGATGATGATGGCCAGTAAAGTTGGTTAAAAACATTAATTTTATTAAAGTATTCATCTTTTTTAATATATTAGTAATTATTATGGAAATGATGTGTGCTCCAACATATATCAACCAATTGATATTTAAACAGTTACAAATAACTAAAAGAATTTAGCTAACATGCATGCAAACATGTCATTTTTCAATTATCTGCATTAAATATTAATTTATACTAAAATGCCAGTTGTTAAATATCATCATTGCTCATATGATCACACTAAATTTCTAACTTGCATTTCTTGAATTTGTTCTGCAATTCCAAATTCCACTGTCCAGTTTGTTTAAAACCAAATTAATTACTAAATTTATTAATTAGTCATTAAATTTAAACAGTTTTCCAATCTGATATTTTTAAAATATTAGTTAATAATGCAGTAAAATTCATTGAAATGTTAAAATTATTTAGTCATTTCTTCTTATTCACTTCAATGTTACTGATAATGTTCTAGAATTTCTACAATACAATCAATATATGTTCAAAGATACCCTCACAAATATTTGATAATCTGTTGTGATTATTGTACCAATCTACATTATTTTAACAAAACATGAGATTAAACTAACTTATCACAAATATTATGCTTTTAAGTTCACATATACTCCGTTTATTGAACTTTATAAGAGATATTGACAAAATTAACTATCAAAATTAAAGATTACATCAGTGAAACTGATAATATAGATTAGTAAATTACTGTTTCCTTCTTATATAATAATTTATCAAGTGCAAGTAAATATTGTTTTGAAAGTTATAAAAAGTTCCAAACATTCAAATTAATAACAACTTCAAAGTCAGACATATCCATTTCTCTTGCAATCAAATATGAGCCATGACAAATCAGTTTATAAGTCAATATGATCAATTTTCATTTGTTTTCTTGATTTCTATACATAATGAATGGAATAATGCATATAAGCTAACTCATAATATAACTAAAACATTGTGAGTTTGCATATTTCATAATTCATGATAAATATACACAATTGTATCATTATTTTTAAATTACATCACATGATATTGTATCATTATTCGTAAATTATTTTTATTATTAAATAACAGATTATAATTACTATTTTTATAGTATTTATAGTATTATAATAAACAAACTACATTCTTTATAATATTTCATTGTCATTGGCATCTGTAGAGGGGACAAACAAGGCACTTGCCTCTCTCTAGGATCAAGTAAAAAATTCCACAAATTATAATTGTAAATGATTGAGATATTGACTTTACACCCTTGACTATGAAACACTGTCTTTAAAAAACCAAAAAATTAAATAATAAAAAATGTATTAATGTAATTGTCTTCAAACGATAATCATGGAAAATTTTTCTGTGGAACCCCCGCATTTATGGGTATTCTATTTATTAAGCAGAATACTTAAGCATATATTTGTGTGTGTGCATGCATATATATATATAAAACACCAGCAGTTCCCAAAGTGTGCACTGTAGCACTTTACAGAGCCATGGCTTTCTCACAGGGGTGCCACAAAATATTATAAAATTTACATAATTTTATTTCCATTTTCAATTCAATGTGATAAGACATGACATCTTGCAGACTTGGTGCAAAACATTAACTCAATTAGTAATAACTGTTTGCAGAAACATCTACAAACGTTTACCAGATGGCACTCTGCAATAATTTTCTTAATTGTTTTAGTAGTTTGTGACCACCAGAGGATTCCAGAATGGTTTTTTCATCATTTAAATACAACTGTGACTTGATTGATATTATGAAAACTTTCAGTGCTGGGTGAAAGTTGGCCCCGGATCCTACAATAACAGGTCAACATCAAGTGTATTAAGTATGTGTTTTTAATGTCAAATAATCAATTATTTTAATGAATTGTATTTTATCTTCATGTTGTGTACCTTCTGTCTCTGAATGGATTTAAAAAACCATAGGCTTTAAATTGATCCAAAGTTGTTTGTATAATTATTATTATTTAGAGCATTTGTTGGTTTGTAAATTCTTAAAAAGAAAACTGTATTTGATTTCATCATTACTAATATTCAAAAATATTTCTAACATTAGACCTAATAAATAATGTTAAGATTTTTCAGAATTAGCAAAATATTTTATAAACGACTCACCTGTGACGATGAAAAAAGATTAATATTAGAGTGCTCCATGTAGCTATCATTATAATAATTTCAGATACATCTAATGCCCAGTCAGCAGGAGGAAAGTAATCAAAGAATATATCTGGTAATGGGGGATATTTTGTTCTGTCTGGAACTCTCTCATGAACAATGGATAAACACATCAAGTTAAAGATGAGATTGGCTGAAAGAAATGCAAATGCCACTAGCGTCTTCCATTTTTCCGGGCGAAAATTTGGCTCCTCTTTTGGTGACGTCAGTTCAAGGACATCTCCATTTTTCTCTCTGCGGCTTAATCCATTGTGGTGTATGTCCACATTGATTTGAACGTCTGATAGATGGCCGTCCTGATCCACATCCTTCCAGTTTAACCCTTTTGCCATTGTGCTCTCTAATAAAGGTTGAGTTTCATTATAAATGGAAGACATACTGTTAATTCAACAGCAGTAATAAATGGGTCAGCCATGGAACATCCCTCAAAATTTATAAACTAAAATTTTCTAATTGTTCATTTCTTTTTTATTAATTTACATTCAGGTAGTTCGATTGATGCATTTTTTCCATAAGATTCTGAAAATAACAAAATAATTAATAGATAATATAATATAGAAAATTTATACTAACTTTTTAGATTATAAAATTAAAATATTAAATATTCTGTTCTAATTTGTATCAAAACCATTCATTTTCCAAAAGACCAAAGATCTTAAAGTTAAAAACATTAGCACAACCATTATCAGTTAGCACACCATTATTAAAAATAGTGAGTTTATAATTTTGGACAGAGGTTCCAGTAGAAACATTTGAAATAATTATTTTCTAAATATATTTAGAATACTTATTTAATTCTTCAACTGTATTTTGCTGGCTTTATAAGGGAAAAGAATGCTATAAAGATTATAGGAATCAAAGTTTCTTTATTGGATAGAATATTTTTTGTGACTATTCCCTTTCATCATCTGATTCATTAAATGTTTTTTGATCTGATGATGGGAGAAGTTGCAAAAACATTTTACAAGTCTTTCAAATAAATGAAATAATCACGTGCCTTTAATATAATCTTTTTAGAGAGAAACAGTATATTATGTATTATTTCACTGAACAATTTATGATTGGATGCATATTTTCTTCACAATAAAAATTACATTCATATTCCATTTTATTTATTCCTTTATGTATAATATAGTGATAAATCTCCAAACATAATTTTAAAAAATTTTATTATTGACATTAAGCTAATATGCAAACAAATACAGATTTAATATATTTATCACACACTATTCTAAATTGAAACAGTCACTTTTCTAAATAATTAAAATATTACTTCTTTGTATAGTAGTAGTAATCAATAGTATTAGTAGAAGTATAGTTGATATAATCTGGCAATTGTTTGGCTTTAATATATAACTATCAGGTTTGACGTTTATATATAAAATTTATATTTCTTCTTTGTAACTGTTTATATCCCTGGAGATAAAAGTACTTAAGTTATTTTAGCCAAGTTAAATATTTGCATTTAAAATGAATAACCAATCCAAAATTAGCAATAATCTCATACTCACATATATATATATATAACCATTTTGATCAATTTCCACAAGCAAAAACTTCAGAAAATGTTATGATAAAAAGTAAAACAGGTGAAAGTACAAGATAAAATACAAGGACAAAATAATAATATAAATTTTAAACTTTTTCATTTTTATCTTTAATTGTATTCAATCATTTCTGATAATTCATAGGCTGAATTATCAGTACTGATTGAGTAAAATTAAAGATAAAAATGAAAAAGTTTAAAATTTATTTTATTATTTTGTCCATCAGAAAATAAGTAATATAAATTATTTTCTGATTATTTTATTATTAACTATTTTTAAAACAATATTTGCATTAATTATCAATATAAGATTTATATTTATTTAAAATTTTAATTTTTGAAATTTAGGACAACTTTGTCAAATATTTATTAGGCCTATAATAAATTACACAATAATTATGAAAAATTTCATCTTTCTTATATTCAAGTTATAATAAGAGAAATTTTTAATTTTAATTAAAAAAAAATGAAAAATGATGTATTCAAAATATTTTGTGAAGGTATAAAAAAGTGATGTCCAGAACCTAAAACTTCTGTAATTTAAAATTAACTTATATGAAGATCACTATTTTTAACAAATTATTTCAGTTACTAAATAGAAATTTAAATAAAACATTAATATCAATAGGTGCACTTACTATAAATTCAAATCTTCAAATTAATTTCTACTTTCCATCCATGAAAAAATATTACAGAAATGTAATCATAGGTTTTTCTGTTTTGAAAATAATGAACTTTTCTGTTGCCATCATCAAATGCAAAAAAGTCAGTAAAGGAGAATGTTGTAAAATATTGTTTGTCCAGACAATTGTGACATCAACTGATCAATATGGCAGACAACGAAATGCAGGTGTACCATTATATTAGAGTTTTTTAGATGTCATCTCTATTCAACTTTTGAGAAGTGTAGAAAAAAAATTGAACACAAGTATGTACAGTACATTGGATAAACAGCAATTTGCTATCACCTTTGATATCATCCATCTTAGAATGACATCTGTTTTGATGACAGCTATAATAGATATTTGAATTTCTATTTTCTGCAATGGGACAACAGATGATGAAAAAAAAAATTGCTAGGTAAACAGAATATTTTTATTTTCTGTTTGTTTTTATTTAACAATTTTTCTGCAAGCATAAACTAGAAAAAAATTCTGTGACAGTTTAATCCAATAATTAATATTCTCAAATACCATACATAAAATATCTGTTGAAATTTTATTATATGAATTACAATGTTTGGTCTTTCACACAGTCTAATGAGCAATGTATCAATGAAGTTGAAAAATATATACATTATACAAACATAACTATAGAATTATCTCCATTAATTACTACATTCAGAAACTGAAAAAATAATCAATTACATTGAATATTTTTGCATGTAACACTTTTGTAGTCTTCCTCAATATATCAACCTTCAATTAGTCTCTTCTATTGTAATACATATTTCTAATGCACAAATCTGTTCATACGGGGTAGATAAATAAGGAATAAAATTGCCAAAATGTAAAATCATGCGAGATCCTGTGTGATTTTGCATGAGGTGATTATATCAAGTAAGACTGGGTGAATGGAAAAAAATTGCCACCAGTCTTAATAAATCAGCAGAGAAGAACACAAAAATTACACATCACGTCTTTTACCCTAGCTTATATGTATGCATGAAGAGGTGCATTATCATGCTATTCTCCAAGAAGCATGCAATTTGTGCATGCTTCTTGATAAAAGTGTTTAATACAGTTTTCCAAACATAAGCAAGTATCCTAGTTATTAAGAAAAAAATTAGTGAATAAAAAAAGGAAAACTTTAATTATAAAGAAGAAGCTTAAAATAAAACATTTTGTAAAACTAAGTTTTTAATATTTTGCTCCTAACTCATGTTCTATAAACCTTGTGCTGAATTTAATAATGTGATTTTTGCAAGCACAGGTACCACATTAGAGAAGAAACAATTAACACAATATAACCAAATTAAAATCCAATTGTCTTGCATGGATTAAAGTGCAATGTATATGTTTCTTACATACCACCAACAAAGATCTTAAAAATTTAACACACTAGTACTCTCTGCAACACACTATTTTGTGGATATATTTATACTGCAATAATTACATAATACAAACTTGAACTCAAAACCTCACTCAAAACTTTGATTTTGTGACATAACACTTTCATCCACTACAAAGAAAGCTTGAATTTATATGTAAATATAATAAGATTTTAATTTCTGTTCAACTAAAATTTTAATTGTTCTTTAGGTAGTTATTTTTTTTAGTAATTATTATTTATCTTGCTTTTTCTGTAAAATTATATATATTTTTACATTAATCTTACAAAAGTTGATATTTACTTATCAATGTCATTATTAAAAATAATGGAATGATATATACGTATTTTAAAAAGATTGTATAATAACTGTAACTCTTCCATTTTATTATCTTTTTCAATCTAAATTTAAACATAAATTTCATGTAGTTTTTTGAAAAAATTTTCAGAACAATACTTTCGTTTTTACCAAAATTACTTGCAAATCAATTCTTCTTTCCTGTTCAATGTGCTTCAAAACTGTAGTGTTTCAGTATTTAAAACTAAGTTGAAGCATAAAAATTATTACTCAATACAAATGAATTAATATTTAACTGTTAAAACGGCAATGAGTTGCTCAACTTTCCTGGCAATATTTAAAATTTTGGTGGTACCATCTGTTTTCATATTTTATTAAAAATCTTTTTATATTTTTAACTATTATAAAATGGCAAAAAGTTTAATTTTGAAGATAGGGATGGATTTTATTAAAAATTGTAAATGCTAGTAACAAGTAAAATCATCATTAAGTTTGATCCTTAAGTAAGATACACACAACTTTATTAATTAATTAATTAATCACCAAATTAATAGAAGACATTTTTGACAATAAGCACAGAAGTTATTAAACTTCAAAGAGGGTGAACAAAATGATGTCCCCCATACACACGCGCTAACATCCATACATACAGAAATTACCCACAAATTTTTTTTGCATTTCTCAATGTTTCAAGGTGTCCTAAGTTCAAAAATGTAAAAATCTTGGGGGACCATTTTTGACCAATTTCCATTCTTTCCCTCTGTTATATATAACAAACAGATGGAAAAGTAAAAATGACCAAGATAACTACTTTAAAATTTCTTCAAGTTCAGTGAGTAATATTGTTTAAAAAAATAAAAACATAAATGACAATAAAAATGATATTCTACCAAAACTTTGTAATGTACACTAAATCTGTCTTAATTACTAAGTACAATATTTTAATAAATTCATACTAAATTACAATTCAATGTTCTTGAGGGGCAAATTAACTAGTTTTACTTAACTTTAATAATAATCACAAATATATAAAATAACTTAATAAAACTTAACTTAGATAAGAGCATTACCATTTGACTTTCAATATGTTTTTAAATAAAAACAATATAATTTAACAGTAACAATTCAGATTAGCGAGTGCACCATAAACTGTATATTTGAAGTTTTATTATATTCTTAATTTTTCCATTAGTATAAAAAACAAATATGGATCATTATCATTGTTCAAATAACTAAATACAATACTTCACTGATATCACACATTAAACAGTTTTTTAATAATCAACGTCTACATACAAACTTATCTTTTACTATCAACAAATGTCAGATTTTTATCATCTTTATCATTAATTAAACTGAGACATCTTCCTTCTAACTTCTTTCAACAAATTTAAATCATAAAATATTCCTTAAAAAATGAACATAATCTGTAATGTGATTCTTCTTGAGTTAAATTGTTATTGAATATTAAAAGTTTGATGTATGATGATAACCAATAATAAAATAATCAAAATGAATTGTGTCATAAACATAATGTACAGTAGAATATTGTTTAGAATTCCAATATTAATATAAATTTTTGATAAAATAGCCACTTTCCATGAATAAATGCTGCTGCTGCTCAAAATTTAAAGTGCTTTATAAAAGATGGTTTAGAGTTTCTGAACGTTACCATGACTGGCCTTTAATATTTGTCACTATATTATTAACAGGATTGTTAAAAAATAACTTCCCCAACTCAAGAGAACTGGAACATATTCTACTACTTGAAATAAGACATTTGGACAGCAGATACTTCACAAATGTGCTTGCCATTTATTAAATAAAAATTTTTCGTACAAAAAGTTACCAATAAGTGGTGCTGGAACTATGCAAATAAATGTTCAATATGTCATCCATCATTTCAACAATATTCTCCATTTGCAAAAGCATGTTTTCCACTACTTAATGCAATAAGTTCACTTTAATCATGAGAACACGTGCTAATGAATGCTGTCTTTCAGATTTGACACACACACTATTTTTCATGATAGACCTGGTCCTTTAAGAAACCCCCATAATCAGAAGTCAAATGTGAGGAGGCCAAGATGTTAAGAAGTAACAGCTAATCACTTGTTCATCTGTGAAATTCTGTCTTAACACATATTGAACAGAGCAAGCAACGTGAGTGGTGTATCATGTTGCACGAATATGGTAGCCTGAAGGAACCCATGCTGTTGATGCTCTGGGATCACAAAAGTTGTCACCATGTTAAGGTACCGTTCTCTGGTGAGGGAACAGGTTTGGATCACAATTGTATAGCTCCAGTGCTACCTCTTTGACTGTTTGTATGAAAATTTTTATTTAATAAATGGCAGGTGTATCATCTTGAAGTGCCTGTTGTCCAAATGTTGTTTCATTTAGAGCAGTAGAATATGCTCCCAAATCACATTAGTTATTATATAATCACGGAAAACATTATTTAGAAAATAATTGTTTCCCGTTCGAAATAACTTCAATCAACTTAATTAGTTTTGCAACCGTCTAGGTTAGGTTTATCAATCATTATAAATTTTTCAGAGTTTAAGTTCTCCCAAAAGTAAGAATTAAATTAATCATTTTCCAAAATATTAGACAGATATTCTGAGGTTAATAGTTGTCACAGTAATATTCCATTCTAAGAAAACCAATTCATTTTTGTGTTCTCAATTTTCCTTTCTTTCTCTATAAGAAGTTTCTATTGTCTAGTCACATATCTCACATCTTTAAATATGTGAAATAATTTTAAATAAACATATTGAAGATGTGTAGTAGAATATCAAAATGCTAAGAACAGCTAAGAAAATATCAAGTTGTACATATATTAACTCATATTTTTTTAAAAAGTTTTCTTGCTCAAAACCTGAAAAACTTTTGGACAGCAATATCTATTAAACATTTAACACATTTTGCCATATAAAACAATAACCTTTGTTCATTAATATTTAAAATTATTTTTATCTTCATTAAAACATTTAAGCAAGTAATTTAATATTAAAGATGACCAAGTTCAAACCATTTAAAAAGTAAATTTTGGTTTAGAACTGAAACTAATAAAGTTAAAAAAATTTACTTATATATGAATGTAAAAATGCTATACATGTATATATATATATATAACATCATTAAACTAAGATATCATATAAAATGTATTTGTGATAAGCGCTTCAATATCAACTTACCAAAAATATTAGATAACAAAATATTTAAGAAAACAAGAAAAAAAAAATTTATCTATTTCAAAAACAAGCCAATTAATTAAGTTATAAAATACTATGATGTAAACACAATTTCGAATTCAGATAAAAACTCAAAAACAATATTAAGACATCACTAAGTTTTAATAAATTCTATCATTATCTAGTAAAATATCTTTATGACTTGTGAGCACTAAGATTGGCCTTACTTTACCACCAGACTTACTACACCACCACATGACTACAAATTAGACTTAGAAAAACACTGTTTTATTTTCAGAATGCATTTCAAACCTCAGCTTTTTTGATTTAATATGTTTTTATGTAAAATATTTTTGTTTATGGTGTGTTTAATCTTTTAATGTTCTAAACATCAAATCAATATATTAAATCAAAAAACTGATGAAGGATTTCAGGTCCGAAATGCATTCTGAAAATAAAACATTGCTTTTCTAAGTCTAATTTGTAGTCCTGTGGCAGTGTAAAAAGTCTAGTGGTAAAGTAAGGCCAATCTTAATGCTCACAAGTCATTAAGAAGTCTAGACAAGAAGTATATCATAGTATTCATAAAATATCTTTGTAGATGTCTACATTAATAAGGACACTTTTCATCATCAAAACTGATGACATGATTCTTATGACAAAACTAACAAAATTACTTCCTCTGTATTTTTTGAAGGAATAATTATTAAAAATTATTTCTTTAAATCAATATTATGGCCATAATTTACTAAACGATAAAATTAATAATTTTATAATATATCAGTTTAATTTGACTTCACCTTTTTTTTTAAACAAACACATACTAATAAATCATACTAATAAATATGTATTTTTAGCATCTTGCAATTAATCTAAAATCAATAAGATCAAGTCAATTATTGATCAAATCAATAAGATTAAATTAAGAAACATTAATATATCAATTATTTAAAAAAATGAAAAATAAATTATTGCTTAATTAAAAACAAGATGCATAAATTCAATATAAAATACACTAAATTTATTTGCAGACAGAACTTAATGCAATTCTGAATGAGCTATCAATACATTCCTTTCATATAGATCCAGTGGCAAAACTGTGGCTCTTCTAGACACTCACTGCAGCTCGTATATATTTAATTATAATAATTAAATATATGGGAATACAAGTCCATTATATAAAATACCAGTTTCAAAAGAAAATGCAGCTTTCATATTTCTGATAGGCAATATATGATTCCCACTGTGACAAGGTTTGGCCAGTCCTGATATAGATCATTGCTGTAGTCAAGAAAATTTTTATTGAACAAAGACATTTTCTAAACAAATCACAATCTACCTAAAAAATTGGCATTAAAATTTTTCCCAGTAAATAAAACTAATTTTATATCAACAATAGTATAATTTTCAGAACAAAAGCACTTAATAAAAATTATTTTTATTGATTGATTCAGCCAATTTTCTATATTGACTATGCTTTTGTTCCAAGCAGTTCAATTAATTGGTATCTTATATGTATCAAATCTTTTAAAAAATAAATATTAAATTTCATAAAAATATTGTAAAGAAAGAAAAAAATTCTAAATATAAAACTGAACTTTAGTACAAATTAAAGTGTAGAATTTAAGTAACTAAACAAACCAAACATTATCAATTTATAAATAATCTATTTACTTTGGCTTCACAAGTAAATATTTAAATCAAATATATTAATAGCTACATATTGTTCTGAATTTCTGAAAAACTGATTATTTTATTGATAATCTAAATATAGATCATTATAATTCTAAAAATATACAATATAAAGGAAGTTAAAAATTATTTAAATACATATTGATCATAAAAAATAATCCCTTTCATATATTTTTTACAATCTTAAAATCACATCTTTATTAAACCATAAAAAAACTTTTAAATTAATAAGAATCATTTTTCACATCATCAAAATACCTACTTAGTGTTATTCAGCAAGATGAACAAGGAAAAATTAAGAAAAAATATCATCATCATTAGAAAAACTACTTTCAAATCTACAAATGTTTTGAGCTTTTGAATAAAATATGAAATCCAAAAACAAACACTTGGAAGATTCCAGGAGTCAGAAGTAAGTATAGTCAAATGTTTTTCAAGAACTTTCATCTCAGTTTCAGATCACCAATTCAAATTAAAATGAAAGATCTCAAAAAAACATTTCATATGTACATACAGTACACACTTGCCATTCATTGTTAGGCAGGCTTTATGCCTGTACACATTCAGAAATCGATCATATTATTTAACATTTAAAATGAGACAAACAAATGTTGCCAGTGTGATTCTCAGAAAAACAGTGTGTTACGAATGTTTTCGAACTTGAAAGTTTTTCTTCAGGTAACACGACTGTTAAGCGAATGCAAGTGTAATGCTCTGTTTTTCAGAGAAGCACACCGGCAATGGGTTCCCGGTATGTTTGTTTATTGTTTACTTTAACCCAGTGTAGTATAATTCTGATTTGATTTAAAATGAGATTTAATCAAATAAACCTAAGGAATTTCAAGATGACAAATCATTCTATTATTAAATTATTATTTTTTTAGTATCACACTAAGACTCAACTTAGAAAGTTGATTTACTTTGCTTTATTTTATAATTTTAATTTATTACTTGACAATTTACTAGAACTGTTCATATATAACTTTTTGAATGTAATAGACCAATATTATAAATTCAAATATAATTTAAAAATATCTATTAATGTGTTTAAAAAATAACAGGATTAAGCACTTTTCAGGATTCTTAATCCTGAAAAGCACTTAATCCAAATAAATATCTTGACTCCTTTAACTACTTTTGGGTTTCTTTTTTGTTTTACCCATGGAGTTGGCTTATCCAGTTTTGAGATTTCAGATGAGATAATTTAGACTTATTGTTACAAATAGGGTATTTAAATTTTGTTATTTCCAAGGTAATGTTTCTTCTTAGTGTTATTTTTTATAACATTTATTTTTCATGAATTTGAGGATGTTAGGAAGATGAGTAGAAATTTTAAAATATTAGCACTTTTTACTCCAATTAAAAAAAAGCATATTTCTTACGTTATTTGCAGAGACGGTATATCTTTAATATGACCCTTATTCAGGCATTAAATATTGAAATAAAATAAAATTTAATTAATGAATCAAGTGCTTTTCATTAATTTTATTGCTTAAAATATTTCTTAACTCTGAAGATATTATTTCCAAATCTACAATACCTGAAGATAGTTCACATTAAAGTTATAACTTTTTGGTGTGATTAATATACTACAAATACTATAAATATATTATCATTATTGATTTTCATTAGCTTTTAAGATTCTGATAACACTGATTTACTTACTTGAATTATGGCAAAAATCAAAACTAAATTTTGATTTTCTCCATAATTCAAGTAAGCAAACCAGACTCTTATATCAATACTTATTAAATTTCATATTTTCAAACTATAAAAAAGTAAGAATTTTTCTATAAAAAACAGTAAGAAGTTAAGAATTTAAAAAGAATAAAAATTCTTACTTTATAGTTTGAAAATATATTAAAATTAATTACACAGAAAGAATCAAATCATACTATATAACTTTTTATTATTTTAAAAATATATATATATGTTTTCCTTTCTATCAAAAAGTACAAAAGCTATATTTTGCCAAAACTGTACAAAAACATTACAAATATGCAATGGCACTCATTATAATCAATCTTCAAAGATTTTAATCAGAAAATGATGTAATAAATGAATCCTGCACGCCACAAACTTCAGCATTGGACTTTACTCAATGACAGATTGGAGATCCATTTAAAAGTTGATTTATGGAGTTTTAGTTTTGCCATAATTTTAATTTATTACTAACTTAAAAAAAATGAAATTTAATAAGTATAATTTGTCATCAAACTATTGTATATATGTCTTTTCTTGACAATTTAAACACAATTAATATTTTAATAGCTTAATAATTAACTAATATTAAAGATAATAAAAGCAAATAAAGTATTTATTTTACTGTATTTTTTTTAATGCTGTTCTCTATTTAATCAACATAATATTTTACCACCTTAAAATTGCAGCTGTTTTGAATGTCATCTATAATACACTTATTTACTAGCTGATTTAAACTTCCTTATGTCCCAAGATGTCTATGATGATCAACATTTTGATCATTTTTACAACGGTATTTTTGAAACCGTGCCAGTAATTTTTAGTAATTTGAACACAAATCAATTATTGTATGTATTCAGACACTTGGCAAAACTGAATAAAATTTAATGATGAGATTTGCCAAGTGTCTGAATAAATACAATTGATTTGTGTTCAAATTAATTTTTACATTATATATAGTGTGACAAACAAAAATATAAGTTTTGGTTTAATTGCTCAAAACATACAATACATAAATGTTTTAACTTTACATTTTAATATTGTTTAAAAGATTACTAAATTATTTTTGTTGAATTTGGTTGCAACAAAAATAAATGTCAGATGGTATATCAAAAATATACAATATTATTACTATACCATCTGATATTTACGTCATAACTTAATTACATAAATATATATAATTTTTAATTGTTATAATTGACATCCAAAATATATAGTTTTATTAAAATAAAGATTTCATTCTAAATGATACAATCATGTATTTATTACTTTTTAGCTGATTCCTACTTGACAGCATAAATATTTAATTCAGATATAAATATTTATGTGCAGATGATCAAATAATCAAGTTAAAAGTATGATATTCAGCACAAGAAGCGTTAGAACTTCCAAACACTCCCTGTATGTTCCTTCTCTCTATAAGAAAACTAGAAAAATCTTTAAATTAAAAATATGAGAGTATTTCAAATTCTCTTCTCTTCTATTGTCCAAACAAACATTTCTTAATACTCTATTGATAAATCATCAGGCAATGACTCTTCAATTTAAGTTGTAATGACAGACAGAAAACGTTTAAAGTGTTCTCTGAAGACAACATTGTAAAGAAAAACAAGCAATTATTTCATGTGACATCATCACATGAAATAATTGCCAGGGTGCAACTTTTGATCATATTTTTAATTTATCTCATTTAAAATACATGCTCTCCACCTCAAATTACTAGTGGCTTGCCCCTGTACTGTACATCTTACTTTTCCTTTAACAATAGAGTCGAGCCGGTCATTTATATAACACCTTTCAGGGAAAACTTTTTGAATTGAAATAACATGACTTCCGGTTTGCATCAGTTCTTATACAGTTAATCAGGTCTTCCTATTTGGTCTTATCTTTCATCTATCTAACTCTGAGATTAAGGAAAGACAGATGGACAAATGAACAACAGTGAGAATTTATAGGTTACAATTTTTTCAAATTGCAACCGAATAAAAAAAGTAAGATAAATCAATTAACATAATTTTTTAATGGAAATTATGTATATACACAATTACAATTCTTAATTAAAGAACAAAATTATTGTATTTTTAAATATAGAAAGGAAAATTTAAATCACCATCAAATTCAGACTAATGTCAATAAAAAAAATCTATTATTATTATTACTACTACTACAGAATTTTATGCTTCATCTGAAACTATATACATAAAGATTAGTGTGATAAAAGAAAGTAAATTGTCAACTTATAGCAAACAATATTCACTATTGAAACAAAAATTAATGTTGTCATAGTAAAAAACACATGATAATTGAAAAAGAAATTTTAAAATTTAAATAATTATACAGAATAGTGTGATTAATTCAACACTTAAAAAACTTAATTTGAATTACTTCTAGTATTTTAAAAAAAATTTTATATTTCCTTCTCTTTCTATTTACAGTACAGTAGAGCCTCGAAAACTCGGCACTCGATAACCCAGCACTCCAGATAACTCGGCCACACCCTGGCAGGGCAAAAAAATCCTTAGTTAATTAATTTTCATGATAAAGACAGCTTTATACCTCAAAGTATTTTTCTGAGGTCTGTCTTATCAGGTAAATTACTGTACACAGTGTATTCATTAATTTTCATTTTCATGTAGTAAAGGCTCTATGCCTTCATAAAAGATGTACTTTTCCTTTGTTTAAGGGTATTTGGGCAGTTTATTCTCTGTTGTATTCTGAAGTAAACAATACATACAAGTACAGTACGATATTTTCTGAGGAAACACTCATATTTATTTTTTTAACTCCATTCCCGATAACCCGGCATTTTCACAAACTCAGCCACCCTTCAGTCCACATTAGGCCGAGTTTTCGAGGATCTACTGTATTATTAAAAATATATTTGAAATAATTGTTATCTTAAATTATAAAAATTCACAAACGCACTTTATACTTCAGCAAAATTTTATATTTACTACAAAAGTATTATATTCTGAAAGGTCTTCCTCAGACTACATTAAAACTATTGGGTTGTTCAGAAAGTAAGTTCATTTTTTCTGTGGAAAAAAAAAACAATATTTTTATAATAAATAAATATTTTATTAAATCATATATCAACCATTTTGGTCAAATACCTGTTGTCATCATTTCTGGTAGTAGCATTATTTCACATTCATAAAAGTTTCGATCGTTGTTACAAAAAACTGATCCAAGTGACTTTTGACATTGTCATTTCAAGTAAATGTCTTACAGTTAAAAAAAAAATTTGTGTAGACCAGAACAAGTAATAATCTGAGTGTGCAAATATGGTTGGTATGATAGTATGTCCCCCTCTAAGTTATAACAGTTTCTGAGGAATTACCAAACTTGTGTGAAATTTGACATTATTGTGGTAAAATACTACAAGTGTTTTGTTCATCAATTCTGGCCGCCTTTTCTGTTTGATGATATTACTCAATTTGTTTACTTGATGACAATACACTTTCGAATCAATTGTTAAATTGTCTGGTAATAGCTCCAAAAAAATTTTCCTTAAAATCCCACCAAAGAGAGCATCTCTCTTTAAGAACATGTAGAACCCATATATAGAGCTTTGAAACGAAATTAAGTTGTTTCAAGTAATCATAAGCAGTTCAATTTGACAAATTTAATCTCTTAGTGATTTTACGTGTTGTTATTCGGCAGTTTGCTTCAATCAGTACCTTTATTTTGTTTTCATTGGTTTCAACTGGCCATCCATAACATAGTGCATCTTCAATATTGAAATTGACAGAACAAAATTTTGTAAACCAGTTTTGGCACTGTCTTTCTCTCAACACATCATCTACATACATGTACCACAATTTTTTTATTGCTTGAACAGCATTTTGATTTTTTAGGTAATAAAAAAGCAAAATATGCCGAAAATGATGCTTTCAATCTTCCATATTTGATGGGACCCAAAAAATAAAAAATTGCACAGAATCAAACAAAATTTTTTACAAATAAGCCTTAAAATACTAGCTGTCAAAATATATAATGATAATATGGTTTAGAATGAAAATGGCGGAAAAAATACGACTAATCTGTCTAGTGGTTAAAAAAACGAACTTATTTTCTGAACAACCTAATATATTCTTATGAATTTCAAGGGATACCTTTCAATAAGGTTGAAAATGTTTGCAATAAACAAAAGTTGGCTGAAAAATATAAGTTATGTTTATTTGTGACTTTTACTAATTAAACAATTGGATAAAATTTAATGTCATTATTTAGTGATAAATAATTCCAAGTAGAGAATAAATGCTTTAACCAATTCTGACTGTACACTGACAATCTGTTAAGACATAACATATTTGCCAAATCAAAGACTTTTTTTTTACTTTTTGATTTAATACATTGTTATTTAGAACAAGCAGAAAAATGATTAACTCAACATTATTTACATTATTTTTCTGTTACAGAAAGGGTTTTATTTTAGATATTTTGAATCTAGTTTTAATTACGACAGTATGTAAATTAACCCCAGTAAATCACAGCCCACTTTTGAAACCTGGATTTTTTTGGATTAGAATTAAGTTAACTTTTAATTAAATATTATGTTAATTTTAGTCCAAAAAATAATTGGGATTTTATATATGTTTAGTTCAACAAACTTATCTGAAAAATTATATTTTTGATTTCTTATAATACATGTGAAGCTAAGAGAGAAAGAGAAGTTTATTTATTAATACTTCTTTCATTATTAGCTTCTTACTCACTGATTTAATGTAATTAAATACTTGTCCTTCTTTAAAATTATATACATACATGCACACACATATATAATACACGTGTAATTTACCTTTTGTTTATTACATACCTATTATATTGAGAGCAATAAAAGCACAAGTTAACCTTTTCTATTAAGTAGGTCAAGGAAGAGCAAACACAATCACACCTAAATTATTTCAACTGTAATGTTAAGAGTTAGATTTATTTATTTATATTGATTTTAATAGTCTTGATTATTTAGACCTAGAAAAATCAGTAACCTCCTAAGGCTATTTTCTCTGACCTCTGACCCTTATTTTCTCTGATCATACTAATAAGTATGATGCTTCACTTAGTTCTTTACTAGAAAAACAATAATAAAGTTAACTTTTACAACAAATAAATTCACAACTTTATTCAATATAAGAAGAATATATATATTAAAATATAATTCTAAATGATAAACATTTATAAATTGAGATGTAGCATTGTCATTGAACACAATTTTTCAGATGAATTGAATAACGTTTATTGTTAACATAAATCTAACCATTGGTAAATCTAAATAATTCACTGAAATTACTTCCTTCAAATAATTTTATATAAATAAAATCTTTAAAAAAATTCAATCATTACAGAGCATTTTGAGAAAAATAAATCCATTTACTACAGAAAATTTTCATTTTGTTTGAATCTAACTGTTTTTGTAATGTTTCATAAGATGACAATTCTTGATTAATGTTTGTGTGAAGTAATTTGTGACTCCAATAAAAAGATCTGCCTTTTGTAAGCATAATAAATGTTTTTAATATCAAGATAAAAAAAATGCTAAATTTATTTACCAATAATTATTGTAAACAACTTATTGTTGAGAACTCAAAATACAGTGTAATTTCCTTAACAAAATGTGCAATTTCCTAAAAAATTGAGTAAATATCAATTTAATTGTATTTATAAGGTAACCAACAGAATTTAGAAGAATAAAAAGAAATAATCTCCTTTTATCAAATGCAGCTGATATTTGAATTTGATACTTACAAAGTGATGTAACAACAGGAGGAATTCAGTCTATGGTTGCTAAAATCTTTCAAACTTTGTTTTTGTTTTAGTGTGCTGTATTCCAAAATTCACAGCCCAGAAAATGTGAGAAGAGACTTTAAAGTATTTGGTGTTTATGAAAACATTAAAAGCATAATTTGATGTATCTTTAATATGAAGGTTTGTTGCTATTTGGTATGAGAAATACTGTTATATCAATTGCTTCTATCTAGTTGTTTTGAGTTTTCTTTCATCTTCAGCATATATAATCAACATACAAAAATTTAATAATATTTATAAATTGAAATTTTGAAAAACTTAAACTTTGTATTGATTGATATAAATTCTGAAGATTAAAAAAAAACCCTCAAAAGTATTAAAACAATATTTGAAATTACAAATTGAAACCTTAATCTTATTCATTTAGAAAATTTAATTATAATAATGATGATAAGCATGTTATTTTTCACTGAAAAAGAAAAAAAGCAAAAGAAAGAAAGAAATGAGAAAAAAATAAAACTAAAATTCACAGGGCTGGAAATAGATTTTCTGCAAGAATTTGCATTTTTCAATATCTGTATAAATTATTCTTTTTGGACTTTTATAAGTATAATTTTGTTCATACATCTTATAATATAATTGAGATGGATTCATGATGATGATGATGATTATTATTATTATTATTATTATTAATAATCATCATCATCATTTGGGCTCTGCGATTATTAATAATAAATCGCACAGCCCAAATGATTAGGAGTTGAAAGTTGAAATGTGGTATACAGTTAGGGTATGCCATGAGAATGCATACTAAGAAGGGATTTTTGGAAATTCTCCCCATGCAGGATAGGGAGATGCTGCTTCTACTGTACTATTTTAGATGCAGTCTTTTTGCATTTTTTTGTGGGAAATCAAACATATTTTTAAATCCATCTAAAAATTCTCTAATTAGCCTCTGAAGAGAGGGAACCTAATTCTTACACCCGATGAAACGGGCAAGATCGGCTATATAACTAAAAAGGTCATCTAACATAAGAGTTTATCACAATAAACAACCAATCTAATACACTTTAAAAATTAATTATTCCTCTACTGTATACAATTTAGAGAATTTTTAAAATGTGTTAGATTGGACACTGTGTGATAAAATCTTATGTAAGATAACCTTTGTATATATAAATCATATATAGTCGACCCCCTATAACACTGTTGATAATTCCGTTTTATATGAATTCCATGTTGTACGAGTCACTTAGATTTTACAAATACATGAGCCGTTCACAACCCGGCACATGTATTTGTAAAATCTAAGTGACTCATACAACATGGAATTCATATAAAACGGAATNGGAGTCTACTGTATAGTAGAAGGATTAGAAGTACAAAATAATCTAATAATCTTAATCTTCGCTGTCGTTATTTTTTGCCCAAACAATGTCGAGCTCATCTGCCAGTTTCTTATATTTTGATTCATTGCACTAATACAAATAAAATTTTAATATGCAAGTGAACTTTATGATAAAAATTGTAATTAGAAAATAAAACTTAACTTTTAGAAATGAATAATTTTCTAACATTTTTTGTTTGAAATTTAAAAGGGTTTGAAAAAATAGTCAATAAAATACAAAGAAAAAAAAGCATCTGTCTTAATATACCATAATTTCCTGTGCATAAATCATAGTTCATCTGTGTTTTAAAGTCAATTTGAAAGCAGGTGCAGGTAATGTATTTTAGCAATTTTTTCAGGTTATATGCAGAAAATTACAGTATCTTATATATATTATAATTATAATTAAAAAGCATGAATTTTAACAAACTTTATTATAAATCTAAATATTTGCTTCAGTTACAACTTGAAAGACATCAACAATGCAAGAGTTATAATATTGCAAGAAAAAAATTTTTAAGCAAATTTCACGTGATGTTAATCAATATTATTAAAATATCTATTCAGATCATATCTTTTTATCTCATAGTACAAATAAACTCATAATATCTAGATTCCTCTATTACAAGATACAACAGCTATCAATAAATCAAAAGCGTAGTCAGAAGTCTTTACAAATATAATGCTTTCAATGCAAAAAGTAAAAATAAGTTTAATATTAAAAAAAAAAACAAAAATATAAATTCTGCTATGATACTATTAATATTATCAAACTGGATGAAAATAAAGTAACCACATCAGCTAATTATTTTGTTTTTTCTACAGTTTAACTTACATAAATTTTGATAAAAATTACCAGTGCTCTATAAAATAATGCAAGCTCATGCATTTTATTAATTATTTTCTTAGATATTTTATGATAATTACGGTATTTGCTACACAATACATTTATATCTAAGAAAATGTAATTATTAAACATTTGTATAGAACACAATCAACAAAACCTTTAACATCCAGTAACAAAATTTAATGTAAAACTGACAGAATTTAATTTTAAGTTTTACATTAAATTTCATTACTGGATGTTAAAGGTTTTGTTCATTATGCTTTGTAATTTGTTCCTGTTATTGAGAAGAAGGTAACTTATTCATATAGAACACTTTAAATAATCTTATTTAAATTAAATAATTTAAATAAAAACAGAAAAAAATTTTTAAAAAGTCAGAAGAACCGTTACTGATTTGCCTCAATGCCATATTAAAAGTTCCTAATAAAAATTGAGTGATGTTAAAAACCATCTAGCCTCCTATTATTTACTATCTGAACCAAAATATAGATTTACAACATTCTTAGCTTATCTAAATAAAAATAAATTATTGGGCTGCAATTTGAAAAAATTGTAGACCAATAAATTTCCAATGTCATCTATCTGTCCTTCCTTAATCTCAAGAACAGAGTTAGACAGATGAAAGACGACACAAGATATGGAAAGCTTATAGGCAAGAGGCCCCAATTAACTATATACAAACATACAATGAAAACTGGAAATCAGATCACTTCATTTCAAAAATTTCCCCTGAAAAAAGTTAGATGACTGACACAATTCAATTGCTAAAAGAAAAGTATGATGTACAGTGGCAAGACACTACTAACTTGAAGTGGAGAGCATATATTTTAAATGAAATAAATTACAAAATATGATTAAAAATTGCAGCCTGGCATTGACATCATCACAATAAATATTTGATCGTTTATATATAGATGATGGCATGATACAATATATATAAATTTTTATTTTTAGTTCACTCAAATTAATTTTTATCTAAAAGAAAAAATGCCACCATACATATGGCAAATGGCAAGTCAAAACAACTTATAAATATCAATTACAAAACACAACAGCATACAAGAATGCATTAATATTTTAATGTATTATATTCTTGTATAAGTTGTCAAATCAATAAGTTTTCAGAAAAATAAGTCTTTGATAAATGTAATTATCAATTATGACTAACAGAAAATCTATAACACTAGAAAATAAAAATTCTGACAATTTAAAACAAAATATCTCTCTGCTAATGTAATGTATTTAGCTGAAAGAACTGAGTCCATAATATTGGAACAGTATCTAGACTAACTTATTATATAGCCTATATATAAAATGAGAGTTTTGATTTCTTTTTTCACTAAAAGTACTTTGAGTAAAATAATGAGAATTACAACAATATCAACAGAAATAAATGAATTTAAAATATGCACATAATAGCTACTTACTTTTTCAAGTTACAAAAATACAGACATCAATGGCAGTGCCTGTTAATTCAGGCACTAGCTTGCCGGACTGAGTTTCAATTCCACTTTGACACTAGTATTTGTGCTTATCAAATTTTAATGGGAATTATTGCTTAGAAATCATTTTATTGTTTAGATTTTTTAATCAGACTTGATTAAAAAAATTATACACAGATCAACATTCATTTACATTTATGCATTCTAGGTGCTATGAACTAATTTAACATTGAGCAAGTTAATAACTAAAAACTAATAAATAACTTGTTTAATAATATACATACTAATATTTATCTGTTTTTACTTTAATCTCTCATTTTTCACATAGTTCATAAAAACTAAACAATCTATTCAATCAAATCAATTCAAACTACTAATCAACTTATCAGGTAGAATTATTATTGAAACCGTAACTCAGTAAACTGTATCACTATAATCAGTCATATTTAATAAATTTATGCAACAGCCATTAGTTATGCAAGATTTGAACATTTTAGATCTACAAAACTTGTACAAAAATACAGGGTGTCCAAAAAGTGACTGTGCAGTGGTAAAAGGTTGAAATTTTAATGAAAGTGAAGATGTACGATACAGCAATTTTTCCTCCAATAAATGCTGGAAATGTCTCCCAGAGGCCTCAAAATCCTGGAAAGTGAAGTCCTAGAGGGCTAAATTCCATAGAGGATTATGTAATCAGCAGAGAAGTATCTCAAAAACTTTAGCCCAATAAACCAGAACATCTAAGCAAGCATTAACACTGTAAAGTGGAAACACAGAAATACAATATACAGATCTTGTATACAACGTTATAGGCTTCAATGTCATTACAAATCTCTCACTGTGCAGTAACAGACACCCTATACAAAATTAGCCACAACAGAATAATGCTCAAAGTTATAGTTAACTTTTGAAAGTTCTTAGAAAAGTTTTAAATTTTAAACTTTTCTATCTGTTTGATGGTGATAAAAAAGCAATAAATCTCCAAAAACATTTGTTCCACAAATTAAAACTTGTAGAAGAACATAGATTTTTATTGAGACACTAAGTCAATAAAAAAAAAACTACATTTTTTCAGTATCTAGACTATAAATAGAACTTGAAATCAATATAAATCACATAATACGAAGTTAATATAAGTTTGTTGGTTTTAATGGTTTTAAATTCTTGAAATTTCATTGAAAAAAGAAAAAAAGAAAAAAACATGCCATTACATGAAAATGAAAACTGCTACATCAATTTGTTCTTATGTTTTATTGCTCAACTTTTTTAAGATAAAACTTTCATTATCATCAAACTAAACCCATCCTGAAACAATTTTTAAATGATATATTTAATTATAGCAACAGCAAAATTTATCAATTTCATAAACTAGACATTTCAAGTATTCAAGAAAATCACATTAACATATTCACAATAATTGGTTTAATCTTAAAATTGTGATAACCTAACTTTCAAATTGCTTTTTTTGCCATTTTAGATGAATTTTTAACAATTTCAATTAAATTATCCAACAAAACTAGCAAGTAAGAACTTTCCATATATAACTTCATACCTTCCAAACAAAATCTACTAGAACTGTATATTAAAAGTTCAAATTCTTAAGTAATTCTTAGTTTCCCAATAATGTCAAAAATTTGTCATTTAAAGTCATTATCTTTTGTCTAGAGCTGATGATAAAAGTATAAACAAACAATTATTGCAAAATTCAATATGTTTACCTCCTAATAATTATAGTAGAGCAAATCCTATTGGTATTTATAATCCTTTTGTTAAAATCATTTAGTTTGATAAAATATTTTTTCCAGGAACTAAACTTCATGTTAATGATTTACAGAGATAAAAATAAGTGGTGGAAAAGTGTGAGCGGTATTAATTTTACCATACAAGTTATATGTTCCAGCTTTGATTTTGGATTTTAGAAATAAAAATAGTGCATAGTTTCAAAACATTGCAGTAAATGATGTAACCAGGAAGATCCTAATCCCAGTCCTCTCCTCTGGATCTTCCAGAATCAGATCAAAAATCTTTGTCAAACAAAAGTCAGACACAGAGCCAAAAGAGAAGAGGACAGGACTTAGAATGCCTGGAAAATAACAATTGAGAGTGCATTATAATTTATAAGATATATTTATATATCTTATCGCACAGGTAATGTTTTTTCACACGTATATCTTTTTAATAATGTTTTCCCCAATTTCATTTGAAACAGCCATACAGGAGGGGAAAAACGAAAAAATTAACACACACAAAAGGAAAACATAACCAGGAAAACTACACTTTTGGCCTAAATCCAGTCAATCACGTGACGCTCGGACATCTCCGGCCATCGATCAAACGGCAGAACTATACTTTGGACGAGAAATGGTACTTTTTGAAACAGGAACGGTGCCAGATAAGGCACGAATTCCGCGCGGCTTCGGCTTTGGAAATAAAGAATTTATTCGAACAAATTATTCGCCAATTACGATAAATCGATAGCCATTGTCATTCCCGTACCAGAAACGACGCATTAATTACGTTAAGTCGGACGATTATTAACAGAAAAATCCGGATATCGTACGATAGTCGAGCGTCCCCTTCTTTATTCTCTTTATAGAATTCGAGGAGCGGATGTCCGCTAAGAAAAAAGTTTCTATCGTCAATTCGGAATTAATAAAATAGAGGACGAGAGAAGCCGTTCACGGAATCGACATTCCTTGGAGATGATTCACGTTTTTAAAACAAAGATGTAACTTCGCTTATGGGCGAGGACAACAACACCAACCAAGGTCACTTCCTCCGGTGCAGTTCGCTAAAAACGAGTCTCCCCCTTTTTTTATCGCTCGGATTTAGTCACGATAATTACTTCGCAGCTGCCGAATCGAACATTTCGATTCGGCGAAACCGGAGGTAAAAAAAATACCGTAGAATGATGAGGATCGCTTCTATGCACTCTCGGCTTCTATGGTTAGCAACCACCCACAGAACCTGTCATTTATTTCCTTAATGACAGTGTGGAGCGACGAGAGTAGTCTATTTACCTCAAATGTTGACCGACTTCGATGCAAATTACCGGAGCGATCGCTCTTCTATAATGTGGAAGGTCGCGTGAAAAGGGGAATATTCACTCTCGATCGTTAGTGGCATTAATCGGTAGAGTTCGAAATCGATGAGGCTCTCGAGAATAATGAGAGAAAAGGGGCAACGGGCCACACCCAGACCAAATTAGTGCCGTTCGATGAACGGGTATCGACTATCCGATCTACGGCTTCCCGGCCGCAATCGATGTTATAGCGCCCGAAACCGAATCAATAACGTCACCTCCGACTGTAGGAATGTCAACGTCACGTGCGGGCCACGTGTTTTATAAGACTTCCCCGTGGCTTCCTCTATGTTACCTCGCAGCCCGCCACACTCTTCCTGCCCGACTCCGAAACCCGTTTCCGTCGCCATTCGAGCGCCCAGTAACTTCTCGAAGACGTTCTTTGGACATCTTCCGCCGACGTCACACCATGACTAAGCGAGTAGCGGATGCGGATAATGACGAAACCAAGCGTAGAAAAATCGAGAAAGACGTTCGTCTTCAAAGAAAAACAAATGAACAGCGTAACTGCGAAGCGATGATGTTGGTTACATTCGCACGATACGAGATGTTATTTTCGTACTGACTAAATTAGACACGCTAACGATTGATACTAACCTTACGGGTCGAGACTGGTGACGACAAACACGGACAGAGAATTAAGAATGTTAATGGATATTATACGAAGCGAACGAGGCCGTTTCGCCGGACTACCTGCCAGCCATACGAGACTGCAGCAAAGAAATGACAACTCATGGTGTAAATATCCGCCTCTTCGCCTGACGTCAAGCGTCACGTGAGTTGATTCACTTCGACCTCCCAACCAGGAAAAATCGGGAGACTCGACTCTCGAAACAGCTGTACCGCTATCTGGCTCGCATGAAAATAAAAATTCGATAGAAAGGGGGCTAATGTCGCGAGAACCGACAAAAATTTATAAATTATCCGATCTGCCTCATCTCTATTAGAGAATTTAGGGATGCCACTCTCAATCACCATTTGATATATAAAAACTCGATTCAATAAACCGATGTATTTAGTATAGAAACAATCTTTTCAGATGAGAAAATTTCTAACAATTCGTAAATACAAAGTCCGTTTTTATGGGAAAATAAGCTCGTCGACTCATCCTCGCCTCCAAATTTTTAATTTTAGCAGCTAAACTCGCTAAAATGCAGGATTCGCTCATTTATGCCACTCTACTAAATTCGGGAGCGAATACAAAATGCAGCGGCTTTAAACGTTTAATTCTCGCGATACAGTAAAAATATAAATAAATAAAAAAGCGAAACGAATAAAAATTGAAAGATCGCCAAAGCGAAATCACTGGAAGCATTAAAAAAGACCAAATAAATTCTGCAGGCTTTATTTATTGTTTTATTCCCCCCCTTAAACAATATCGAACTGCGGTAGTGTGTTTCGTAACAAATTTCACTTGCAGATAACATTGTTAAATTCTATAATCGTCAAACAACTCTACGTACAGTACTGTAGAAGCCGCAAAAAAACAGGAAAAATGGAAAGAAAATTACAGTTCTCTGGAGCGAGTGCTCCATTTACCAACCGGTTTCTGGAATGATATCAGAATTTGTTTTACACCGTGACTAAAAATCTGCCCACAAAACACCATTTTGCACACTAAATTCGCCACGATTTCATGGTCGCTCGGAAGGACCCTCTATGTACCGCAGTGGGTCATCTTCACTAAAAACTGGGGCCGCGGGACGTTGTAAAAAAAGGGGGAGGATACAGGAGAGAGATCGGTTTACGTCACGCGCCAGGTCAAAATCTCGAATGATCGTCGCTGGTGAATTTACCAAGGAAACGAGCGAAGGGCAAATGCCAAGTACTTCGTAAACAGGACATTGGATAAGTTCGACCTTGGCACCCTTCCGAAAACGACACAGATTTCAAATAAATTAGCAAAATCGATTGATTCGAAGTAATACGTTTACATTCTTCGACGGAGATTTAAACTACAATGCTATAACGAGAAAAAAATCGAATATCGCTCCATTCGAAATCGCTGCATCCATTTTGCTAATATGGTAGCGTGTTCAGATAAGCTATCGCCAGATAAGCGTGTTTTCGTGTATACCGGGCGATAAGCGATTTATAACTAACGTAATTGGACCGCGGAAAAAACTTTCCACTTGCCATATTAGAAAAATATTTTTAAAAAATCCAATTTCGCACGTTTTAAACCGTCCAGCGTTAAATCAAATGTAATTCTGCACAGAGTACAATGGTCAGAACAAAATTTCGTTATAAGGCGGGGGTTAAGAGCGATACCGGGAGTCAAACGTTTCGCAAGTGTCTTATTAACTATTACTCAATCGATTTTTTGAATTTAATGCGGAAAATAAAAATTTATAATGGCCGTACTGAGTACAAACACGTTACGTTTATATCATTTACAAACAAAGGATTCAAGTAGAATAACTCACGAAGGTCGTCTCGAGATTTGTTTAAGGGAATTTTTTCGGAATGTAAATTTGTCTTCATTCATATAAAAAACGTTTTAATAATTTCACAATTTCTTTCGGGGAAGGGGAAATATAAGTTAGTTCTTGTGGCAATATATCTTATTTTCCAGTACTTATTCAATTAAATATTCCGTTTACACGAGCTCGGAGTTTTCCAATTTTTTTAAAGTAATAAATCTTTATAGTTTTTCGTTGCGTAAAAAAAATCTAAAGCATGAACATCAACTAAAAGATTCAATGACACATACGAGTATCAGACACGTCACTTCAATACATGCAAGAAAAATTCTCTCTCCGAACATTCCACGAACAAAGTACGTATAAACATCTTTTAAACGATAAATAAAATTTATTGAATTAAACAGATAAATACAGAACTTTAATCTAAAAAATTATTATTTTTATGTTGAATATTCTTTTTGTTTAAAGCGTGATACCGATAAAAGTTAAATATAAATTAACATCGAAGAAATTCAATGTTAATTTATATTTAACTTTTATTAATAATTTAATTGTTTAAAATTTAAAACGGTTTTATTCTGTGGTTTGGATGTGACAAAACAATTACTTAATCGACAAAAATTTAAATTATAATCAGCTTTAAACAAAAATAAACTTTGATAAAAGGATTCTGGTGAACTCCTTAAGAAGTTCGCAAATTTTTCTGATATAATTGACGAATTTTGTTCCCTTTTCTCTCAATAAATAGATGCTAATATGAAGGACTTATCTTTCTTAAAGAAGTGATATTAATATTTCGAGTGATAGCTAGATTTTGACAGAATAAAATGAAAGCAACCATCTCAAAAACGTCCAACAAGTTATGCTTAACATCAACTTAAAAAAAGGGGACACTTCACACGCCGATCACTTTCACATTAACAAGACTTCTATCACATCCACAAGTAATTTTTTGCCTAACCTGACCGAAAAAATAAACTGACAAACAAGACGAATGGCGGGAGCAGTTATCAATAACTTGAAATTTCGAGTGTGCCAATGTGGTTAATGCTAGCAGAAATCGTCTAACATGAACTAAACTGACATTTTCCGTGGGAAAGATATTGACTGCAGCATAATTACAGAGCGTATTCCCATTTTTACGAGGAATGCCACACTGCTAAAAACGGGGTTGCCTTTCTTTCGTGCCCACGCTGTTTCAAAATTACTATGTATGCCGGAGAGATTTTTCTGGGTCGCGACCGTTTCTCTAGTTAATGGTGTAGACATAATTAAACTATCAAATATCCAGATCCCAGCAATCTCTTATGACTAATAATGTTAGTGCAACACCATCCAATTTAGTCTAACTTCAAACAAATAATTTACATCAGAACGTGTGTGTAACACTTAAAATCGTATGTAACAATGTAATTTAATCACCACCAACAGGCAGGGAAAAGAATCTCATCTATCTCGTGAAGGTGGAAAGTTATTCCTGATCATCCATAAAATCAAGACTAGCCGACTTTTGGGCAAAACATGATCAAAATTTTCTATTCATTAATGCATTGCTTAATGACTTGTATCAAAGCACGCAACTTTCAGTCGAGATGTAAGGGTATATAGTTGAGGTTAGCAGTGAAAACGTGCTCACGAGATGTCGATACAAAGGTAACGACATTCATAACTTTTTATCTCTGGAAAATCGCATCCAAGGTCAAAATAAATGTAACTGTAAGTCGTTCTTTCCTGCGGTCTCGAAAGGAAATATTAAGTAAAAATAATTTAATCCTAACATATTTTGAATTTGGGAACTTTTTGCAATTACGCTGGAGGCTAATTATGCTAGGAGATCAGCAGTACAATTAGAATAATTAATTTAAAAATGAAAGAAATAAATTCTTATTTGCGACGTTATACAATTGCGAGATAAGACTCTTCCTACATGCATCGCGTTTATTTATACGTAGATCGGAGGTTCTCTTTGTCATAAATCATCATCAATTTGTATCTGCATAATGCAACAAGAAAAATTTTCCATTTAAATTAATCATAGTGTTCTTCCCGTTGAAAAGATTTCCGTTTTAGAAAACGTTTCGTGCATGTTTTCAAGTCAATAAACAGTTAACTTGTTTGGAGAAAGACATCACGTGTAGTGAGGATGATCTCCAAATAGAAACAGTCATACAAAAGTAGATTCTGTTCGCAGAAAAAAAAATTAATAATAAAATAAAAAAAAACAATTCTTTATTTTCGTCCAAGGCATATCGATCGATATATATAACGAATCTCGGCTGTTATTTTCTATATTAAGCGCTCTGTATGATGAGTATTAGTTACAGTTTGTGGAATTACGTAACCCGGTTAGAAAATTTGTCGGTGTTAGACAGATTTTCTGTAATGGACTCGTGCCAAATTTGGTACATGTGTACGCGATTCCATTAATGAGGTAACGACGTCAATTTTCGAACAAAAATACTATTTAAAGCAGCTGGAAGACAGATTAAACGGTATTTTGCAGCTTTTAAACCAAGCTAAAATGGTTGCGCTTTAGAAATTGGGTGATTTGGGCTTATTGGTAAATGGTTCTCTCGTAAAATGAGGACGAATATTTTGATCGGTTATTTTTATTAGACACTCTAAGTTATAACTATGATTTACTTGTAAAACTAAATGCATATCTCTCATTAAAACGAAAATTAAATCCTTCCAATGAAAATTTTACTTGTTGACTATTCTAGTGAAAACAGTTGACCCTGATTCTGAATGAAAAAAACTATAAAAAAAAGCCATATATGTTAAAATACTTGTTGATATCCATCGTAACCTGTTGATAACCCATATTTCATAATTACAGATAATCAAGAGTGTTTCTGGAAAGTATCCATATTAACACCACATTGTACAATTGCAGAATGTTTGCAAAATCAACATTTAATAAGCAAAATAAGCAACAACCAAAACCATTTGCTCAGTTCTGAGAAATCTAACTAATTACAATAGTGTCTACTGTAAAAACCATTAAGGAAAAGTGAATTTTGGCCTTGGACAATTATTAAACACCTCTGTCCAATGCTACTGTGTTATATCATCTCAAAATTAAATAATATGAATCTAGCAAGAATTCTCAAAGTTGCATTACACACATCTCATTTTATTGACAGAATCAAATACAAAACTACAATTTATTCAATTTATTGTCTGTAACAATCAACAAAGCTAGCTAGAAATATAACATGATATTCCTGAAAATAACTATATTTGAAATACAGTAACTAATTTCAATTAAAAAGCTACCATAATATTTAAAAGCAATCAATTCAGAACCAATTGGAGAGTTAATATAAATAAGTAACATGAAAAAANGTTTTTAAAGTTAGTAATATCTAATCTAGAAACTAAAAAATTTAATGCAATGAATAACAATTAAAGAAATAATCTGACCTTCAAAATCAAAATGGCTAAGATTCATGTATTGAAATATTTTTAGTAATATTTTTTTAAATTTTATTTTTAAAAAAATATGTAATAAAAACTCAAAATATTTAAATCAACATTCCTGAAATAAAAATTACTACAGAATTTTCAATATATAGATTAAAATGAATAATACAAAAAACGAAAGAGATGTTACTTTCCAATTGTATATGGTACCTAAAATTATAATAAAATCTTATTTAAATTATTAAAAAGCAAATTATATTTAATTCTCAATTTTTTAAATATTTTATCAAGAATATAAAGTATTTAAATATAAAACTTTAAATTATTATATTTAATTATATCTTTTAATATAATCTTTAGTAAGGAAATTTTAAAAATTCCTTTCACTACTTATTTAAATTATTTTAACTTAATATTCAAAAGTGCTTATTATTTGCATCAATAATTCCAAAAATTAGCTGCTATTTCTATTATTTTAAATTTGTTCATATTTAATTGAATTTTTATTTTAACTTTAAATAACAAGTAAAATAAATTTAAATTGTTTTAAAAATTCAAAATAAACTTTATGGTTAAAATTAGAAAGTAATGCCTGTACATTTTATACAGACTATTCACACAGTTAAATCAGTTGTACTTTACCACTATTCTAGAATTCAATACAACAACAAGGAAACAAAAACTAAATGAGGAAACTTAAATTCATGACTATTAAAACAGCTGAAATTTTCATAACACTCTTTTATCCAACTTTTATCTACATATTTTATCAGATTAATAAGGATGTGAAAATATGAAGGATATGAATATAAACTCAAGATACATTAAAAATAATTAGATTTATTTTTTCTTATTTTATAAAATTCAAGTAGTTTAGATACTTCTGATTAAATTATGAAACATTAATATTTATAAATCTTTATTATCAATATCTTTCAGCATTATATCAATGTAAAGCATGCAGATTATTCTAGATTAAGATATATAAAATGTCATGTAGCTATTAATTTTTTTTTCTCTGCAACTAACATAGAAAAATTCAATAGTTCCTATTTAATTAAAGTGTAATTTCAATTACTATATCATTGAGCATTTTAAATTAAACAACTTTATCAAATTAAAAATAAAAAAAACATGTCACAATTTCAATTATATGCATCTCAATCTACATAAAATAATCAAGGTTAAATCAGATTACAAAGATAAAATTTAATTCAAAAAGGCTCAATACATTAAATCTTTGTTAAACTATTAATAATAATTTTTAGTGTGTGAATTTTAAATTAACTTTTTCAATAATGATATTACTATAAAACAAAACAAAAAATCTATATTAAAGATTAATAAAAAATTGAAATACTATAATAGATGAATGTGTGTAGATTATGAATTAACTACATAAGCTTTTAAAGGGTTTAAATAGTTCTACAACAGTGTTATGAACAATTTTAAATGCACATAAGTTACTTCATAAATATCATTCACTACCACGATCATTTTCTCCTATCTAAATGGGTCAGATTTTGTTGTTCAATATGTTTCTAGTCTTCTAACCTATCCTATTTCAGGCTACGCTCCTCTAACTCATCTTTCCCAGCAAGCAATCTGAAAGTCTTCATCAGTCTACTTCTCATTAACTTTACATCTAAGTAATTAATTCTCTTTACTAATTCTTGTCTCATCTTTCTTCACAACATCCATCAAAGTCTACTTCCTCTTAGTTCACCACCTACATATTTTATACATAGCTACTTGTAATCAAACTATTCTTGATTTGATTGGAGTTAAAGTAACCTGCTAGACTATTTTTTTAAAAAAATCAGTTATTAGAAAATGCTTTTAAGTTTATCAAATTAATATAAGTCAACTTACTTCAAGTGCTTCAAATTTGATTCATATACGAAAATTTTAAATTAAGAATCAAAATTTGAACATTTTAATGCCTTTCAAATTACGAAGCACTGCTGAAATTAAATACAATTCAGAAAAAGCTGTATAAATAAATACATAAACTTATTTTTGAATAATTAATGTAGAGTTTGACTTTTTAAATTTGACAGTTATGTGGCACTAATACTCCAAAGCACAATCATAATGGGCAATCTATTACCAGTAAAGAATGTTTTTAAGACAAGACTGTTGCATCAGCAGCAAAAAGTATTTAACTGAATTCCATTTTTATCAACGTAATAAAAGGGTTTCTACTCAAACTTTTTGTTTTAAATTCTATGATTTTTCCCATCAAACTTTGCACAAATCCCTGACCCTCACATTCGTTACAGTATGGCATACTAAGAAATAAAACATTTGATTTACTATGAACATAAGATATTGCTTCCCCAACTTTTTAATTAGTTATTGTTTTCTAATTAAGAGTTATATATTTTTCTTATAATCACTGAATTATTAAAATTAAAAATAAAATGTTTTATTAAATAAAGGAATTTTATCACATTAATCCACAACTGTAAAACTACAAGGCTTTGAAAATAGAAAGCAGCCATTATTTATTTAACAAATTCTAAATAATCCATGTACAAAAGTATAAATTTATTCCTGAATATATTTCCCAAACTTTATAAAATATTAATAAACAGCTGGTAAATCAGAAATTGTTTTGTTACACAATCAAAAACATTAAAATGAAAAATATCATCATTTAAATATGATATTATTTAATTTATCATTTTTGGTTATTTTGTTATTCTTTTTTATTGGTTCATTAACACCTGCTCTCAGATTGAGTGTGTAAATTATAATTGTGAGGGATTAAGAGTTAAAATATTTTTAAAACAATTTTTATCAATATTAGATTAAGATTATTAGACTTTTCTCCTAAATTCATAATTACTGCATAATTAATACAGCAGTTTTAAAATATAAAAATAACAACTGATATTGCTGTATGTTATATTTGGGACCTAGTTCAAACCCCCAAGCATTTTGCAATGCTCTCCTCCTCATTACATTTTTATATTCTTTACAAACAATTAATATTAGTTTTAAAATGAATCTACACTATCAGTAAAAGTAGTAAATGTCTGTAATAACTGTCTGAACATTGTATATATTTTTATATTTTGTTTAATGTGATCACAATTTGAGGTCTGATGTTAAGGTCTGCTCTTGAATGATTTTAAAATACAACCTTACAATGAAATAAAATAATAAGTCTTACACATGATAAGACTTACTTATTAAATCTAAAATTGTAAAAAAATGTGATAATTTGAGAAATTTTCTATGTTTGGATCCTGAAACCTGCACCACTCCTCATAAGTTGCATTGCACACCACATTACTTTTGCTGCCTGCAGATGGCTATACTTGGTCAGCCATATTGTCAGCAAACAAAAACAACAAGGCAGCCAACAAGACAAATTCCCTGACTTTCCAGGTGGGTAGGAGGAACCTTGTAATAATCTTTTCCCTTTAAAAAATTATTAGTAATCAAACCAATTGCAGTGATTTTTATCTGGTCAAGTACTTTATTTAATTTGAGCTTGCTCAAATTAAATAAACTTATTAACAAGAATTATTAACAAGTTAGTGCATTACATTACTGCACAGTAAAAAAAATTAGGTTAAGGTATACAATTTTTTTATATTTTATGTCATTTTTAATTATACTTTCCATTATGAATTATATAAATTGGATACTATTAACATTATTAGCATAACAGGAAATGGGAGCCAAAAGAACATTAAATTTTAAAATGAATTATTCCATTAATAATATGACAATTTGAAAGATGACAAAATTAACTAACAGACCTAAAATAACAAAACTAAAAATAAAATTTAGACATAATCATCATGAAACCCAATAAATTTGTAAAGCCAAACAACCACCAGATTACATCAGGTTACTTTTCCATGATTAATCACAGAAAAGTAGCCTGATGTAATGTGGTGGTTGTTTGGCTTTAATAAAATTTAGGTTTTTTTTTAGTTGTACTATGAATAAATCAATAACTTCCATAATGAATAAATTAACATTTACAAAATATTTAGTTATTTTACTACTTCTCTGTCAATTGTTGCTCATTACATCCACTATTGTTCTTTTAGATTACATGGCACTTTCTCATTAGTCATTAATTCTCTAATAAAAAAAAAACCTACAGAAATGTTATCATTTCTGTAACTTTTTTGTATGATTTATTATGATATTTTTATCATCTTTATTTCAATTTTCTAATGATATCGTTCGATGCAAAACAATTACTTTATTACAAGAAAGCTTTTTGTTATAATCAATTATCTGTGTTGCTGAATTCTACATTAAATTGGTTAATTAATATTCTATTGTGTGTTTTCTCTCTTTTCTTTTGGATTAACAATAGAAAAAGAAAACACTTATCCAAGTTCAATTTCATTTTTTGATTTGCTTTTATTTTTGTGTAAAATGTAAATGTTTATATTCCTCTAATAATTAAATAAATGCAAAAGTGTTTAATTATATTCATTAGAAAACTAAATTACAGATTGGAAGTTAATATCATAAGAAAATTTATCTAAAATTTTTAAACAGTCTACAACTTAATTCAAATATACATGAAAAATTATAGTTAATTTAAAAATCTGTAATATTTAAATATTTAGTAATATATTATTAACATAAAATGTAGATGCTACAGAATTAATAACTTTCACCTTAATAAACTAGAAAAAATTTTAAAACTTTTTACCAAATTAAGGTGGCTGCTCTTAACTATTAAATAAAAAATAATTATATGCATACACTATGGATTATATTTGAATTTTAATACTTAGATGCTGAATAGTACAACTTATTTGCTTATCAAGTCTTATTAAATGGTATTCAAAATTATAATTTTGAAATGTCAAAAATAAAATATGATTATATAAAATACATTGATATTTATAATTCATATACTAAACAAAATTATGACAAATAATTTAAAAAAAAATTCCCACAACTGCCATAAATAATCAGGCTATAATTTGGAAATAATAATTATAGCCTGATTGTTCACGGCAGTTGTGGGTGTCTATTTGCTATGCATCAGGTTTTGTTGGTGTTTATATTTGTATAAATAAAAATTACATTAAATTACACACATTAAGTTTTTATATTTTATGTAATTTTTATAATATCTGTATATATTAAAAAACAAACATTTTCTATTTATACACTTTCTACAAATCCAGAATACAAGAGAATTTTGCAATGCCAAATTAAACTACAGGTACTTTATTATAGTAGACCCCCCCTATACACTGGGGCACTAATACTCCAAAGCCTCTTTTCTTTTGCTACCCTCACCACTTCTCAGTCAAGCCAGAACACTCAGGTAATTCAGCAAAACTGCTATCCTGCTTCCCTCAGTCAAACTCCCTAAGCTATATGTTATGTCTAAATGTATTGTACAGCTAAGCCTAGCATTTGAAAACATTCAAACAACAGATAGCCTGAACATTCTGAGCACAGTGAGCATCTGCAAGACATTTTATTGAAAACTTGAGTAGTGAATTTAAGAAATTATACTGGCTTTATTTGGTACATGATTGGTTACATAACTAATCATTTACATCTGGGTTTGAGACATAGCTCTTTAATGAGTTTTGCAGTAATCAAACAATTCTATCTGGGAGCATAACTTTTTGTCAATGAGAGTATTTTAAATAAATAAAAATTATGCTTATGAAAAACTGCAATGACAAAAATCATATTAAACTTGAAATAATGAGATAGTTTGAAAATGTT
>NW_019384915.1:390444-428964 GCF_000671375.1 Centruroides sculpturatus | reverse complement strand
GGGGCCAAGTCCCAGGCAGAGAAGCACAGTATCTCAAAGTTTGGTTTGGAATATGCTGTTGTCAGACAGCTATTGACACTTGGGAACAACAACAAGAGATATCATGTGTTCATCGACAACTATTTTACATCGGCACCCCTTGTTCGTGGCCTATATTCCCATGGAACTTACCGCACTAAAACAGTGCAAGCATTAAAAAAACAATTACCTACAGGCTTCAAACAGAAATTTGCTGCATCCCAGATCGCATATTTCAGATCTGGCCCCATATTGGCATGTGCATTCAGAGAACATGAAACAACTCACAACCTGTTCGTTTTTTATCCAACCATGCAAGCACACGCAACATCCAAATTGTTAAGACCCACGAGTGGAGAAAGTAAAGACACAAGTAGTTTTATTATACACAGAGTTACTACTCAAATTTTTGTTTTAAATTCCCTCACTTTCCCTGACCAACTTTGTATAAATTCCCTGACCCTCACGTCCTTACAGTATAACACATTAACAGAATAAAACATTACTCAACTTACTATGCACATACGTTACTGCTTCTCCAACTTTTTAACTGCGTATTTTTTCTAATTAACAGTTATGTATTTTTTATGATCGATGAATTAGTAAAATCTAAAATAAAATAAGAAAGACAGAAATATGGCATGTCTTCTCTATAAAACACTAAAATGTTTTATTAAATAATAATTTATCCTGTTATTAACTCATAACTGTAAAACTTCATAGCTTCAAAAAAAAGAAAAAAGCCGTTAATTATTATTAAAAGAATTCAGTATAATCTATGTTGAAAAGTATGAATTTATTAAATTTGTCCTTTAATAAATTTTCCAAACTTTATAAAATATTAATAAACTGGGAAAAAGTTTCAGAAATCAAAAATTGTTTTATGTGATCATTATTATTATAATGAAAAATGATAAATAATACCATTTGAATTAATATTAAGTTATTTATCATTTTTGGTGCTTTGTTAACATTTTTTCCATCAGTTCGTTAACATCTTCCCCTCAAATTGAAAGTGTAAATTGCAAGAAATAGAAAGTTAAAATATTTCAAAAATTTATCAATAACATTAGATTATTAAGAATATTAAATCTCTCTCTCAAACTAATAATACTGCATAATTAATACAGCAGTTTTAAAATCTAAAAGTATTTTAAAATTAAAAAATAACAATTGATATTGTTGTATGCTTGTACGTTTTGTGTGCTATAATTTTAGGATCTTGAAAATATTCTGAAATCCCTTATTCAGAGTTGCATTGTACCACAATACTTCTGGCTGCCTGCAGACAGCTACACTTGGTCAGTCATGCTGTCACCAAACAAAAACAACAAGGCAACCAAGGAAACAAATTCCCTGATTTTTCCTGGCATTTTGACAACTTTTAACAAATTCCCTGACTTTCCATGACTTTTTTGGAACACTGATGTAAATCCCTGACTTTCCAGGTGCGTAGTTCCTGTATATAACTTATGGGGAGTTGATAAGCACAATATGATGCTGTATACATATTTGGATAAAAAACAGACCAGGAAAAGTTGGAAAAAAGTAGTTTTTAACATCATGGCCAGAGTGATGTTGAATGCATACTTTCTTTGCAAAGAAAATTCTGGAAGCCAGATGACACATCAATGCTTCATCCAAGAGATAATTGTAAGCCTGAAGAAAGAGACTGTACCTATATGCCCCACCCCACAGATCCCAGAGGATCAATAAAACTCCAGAAATTGCCTGGCAGGAAACAATACTGCTGAGTCATGTGCAGCATTCAAAACAAGAAAAAAACATCAAGAAGAGTCTGCACATGAAGGCTGGTATTGTGTATAAATTAAGTGTGATTGTCAGAACCCATATACGTACAGTACATAGGTAAAACAGGACATGTGTTTTAAATTCAAGTGTAAATTATACAAAAACACTCAACATACAAGATGAAAATTTAGTCGTATTAGGTAAGTTGTCTGGTACTGAAAACTTATTCAAAAGCTACCGCCTTTTAGTGCATTCAGTTTTACCGTTTTATAGCTCACAACTCAGAGCTACTATAGTATAAAAAAAAATTAATTAGAAATTTAAAAAATTGATACATGAGTGTACAGAATTGTTGAAGTTGATGCTAGCTAGATTTTTTAAACTGTGCAACCTTATTTGCGTATTTCAGGACCATACACCCAAGCATTGTAACCTGTTGTTTTTGTACTTAATATGCTCTTATCTCTTATTTACAAACTTACTTACATTACAAGTACCAATACACCAACGATATGAAATTTTGTTATGCATTGCTCCGTGAGTGAAGCCGTATCTTATCAAACTAAGATATTAATTACAATATTCATAAGGCTAGTCCATGGTTAGATTGTTTATTTCTAATTTTTTATATTTCACCTAAAAAAGACAAAAGATATATTGTTTAGTAACTAAATAGTTTTATTGTCAGCATATTGTTATTTCCGTTCTAAACTAGACTTATTATACCAGTCAAAGAGGGGGGATTCAGAAAATATTCATACACGATATTCAGCGAGTCGTCATTTTTTATTTCATTTACATATCCTTAATTTTAACATTGTCAATCGTAAATTGATTTCTTCATGATAACTATAACTTATTTTATAATATTTGTGTCTTTTACAAAAAAACATATCTGCAAATTTTAAAACTTATATAAATAAGTCAAACACTGTTCAACTTGATTTTGGCTCGTTTTACGCCCTGCTCAGGCATAAAATATCATGGTCACATGATTAAAAGTAATTATGACGAGGGTTTTCACATTATTCGAGTCTCGACCTATGGGTGCACTTGAAACTCTGTGTTCCTTTTGCACTCTGTGAATGGATGATCACTCGAAATGACACAAAGAGCATTGTGTATATATTTACTTTGTGATACAACTTCAGTTCACATTGATTCCAAGCTCTGTAGATTTAAAACAACCAAAAAATGGCAGGATCATCATCAGTTTCATGTGAAGGTTGCGAGTACAAGAACTGCAATGCAGTGACCTACTCTGAAGACTGTGTGAAAGAGGAATTGTTGCACAGTAGCATCTGGCATAATTACACCAACTGCCGTCAGTGTAGCGATCCTCTTCGTGCGGAGAACAGAAGCAGATTTCACTGTGAGAAGTATATCTGGCAGCCAAAGAAGCATCCAGGTAAATGTGGCTGGAGTTGTTCCATTTGGGAAGGGACATTTTTTCAAAGGTCTCATCTCCAGCTCATTACCCTGTGGTGGTTCATCCTTTCCCTATTGATACTGAAACCTCCAAGGCATCAATTTCTCAAGGAACATTTAGGACCGGGTCTGGATCTCTGCTCCAAGACCGTCATGGATTGGTACTCTTTCTACCACCAAGTACTTATCCATGATCACCAGAGAAACTTGGAGAAGGAAAGACAGTCGAAATACATGAAGCCAAATTTGGACAGCGTAAGTATAATAGGGGAAGGGTGATCAAAGGTCAGTAGATCTTTTGGAGTATCAAGCAAAAGAGTCAACACACCTTTTTAGTACTGATGGAAGCACATGACAGTGAGACCATTCTCATGGTCCTGAAAGAGTGGGTGCTTCCCAAGACAAGTTATAAGTAATTGCTGGAAAACATATGATTGTCTTCCAAATGAAGGCTTCCATCACCTGACAGTGAATCATACTTATAATTTTGTTGATCCCCGGACAAAGGCCCACACCAACCATCAAGAGGACATGGAGTGAGTTCCGCTCGAACATTCCCCAGTACGAAAGGAGAGAAGCTCACATGATCAGATATCTGGCCGAATTTCTTTTTAAGGCCAGATATCCGAAATCGACCGAAAGGACCCACTATTTCCTCCAGGCCGCTGCGAGTCTTTATCTGCTGGATTACTAACCAGTTTACAGGGCTTTGCTAGCAACGCTTCCTTTAAAAAACAGCCCTTTTCAGAGCCATAATTTTGTAACTTATTGTAAATATATATTATATTTATTGTAAATATTAATGTGTATATATTCTAGCTTATTTTAAAGCTTATTGTGTAATTTTGAATTGTTACATTCATGAAGGAAGCATTAAGTTATGAAAGTGTTAAGAGAAACTCGAAGAATGTCTGGACTGGGTGATATACTGCATCTGATAGGAATAGGAAGCCGTTTTGGAAAGAAATGAAAAGTATCAGGAAAGTGGTATGGCATGTATAGAAGATATAAATGGTGAATCAGTATGGAATGATCAAATTGCAAGTAAAGGGCGGAAGATATTGGTGAGAAAGAAACTGGGGGAGAGAGGAAGATTTGAACTGCAATCCCAAATTTTGAATCATCAATTACTTTTTAAAAAGGTCTATAAGTTTTTTAACTTTTTTAATAAAGTATTTTTCTGTTAACATAATCTCTATGTTTTACAGTTTTGCTTACAGGCAATTCTTGGAAATGTGTCATTTTTGTTATTTTCTGAATCTACACATTAAATCTGTGCAGTTTTCGAAATGGAGAGTCTTGGACTTGCATCACGGTGCTTGTGTATGCAAATATTTATGTAAGAATAAATTATGTAATACAATAAATGTTTTGCATTCCTTAATGTTTATGAAAGGAATACAAACAGCATTAACAGAGTAATATTAAAAATACCCACTTCCTTTTCTACAAAATCTCTTTTCAAAGAGCATTTCAGAAGGCATGTCAATAGATCCTCAATGGTATAAACTAATAGTGTGTGCCTCCATGCGTTAAAGATTGTTTAAAAGCACCCCCCATTGTACAGAATGTTAGGAATTGTTTAGATAACATTACTTGTCAGTAGGGTTTCTGAAACGGGATCCCGGCTGTTTTTTTACCCCGGGAAATATCCCGGGAAATTTTTCTCATCCCGGGAAATCCCGCAATTTTTTTAAAAGTTCACTTTTTTCTTATTTTGTGTTAAGATTGAAGAAATTTTACAAATAGAAAGTATAATTAACTCATAAACTGTCAGAATGCCGGAATGCATTTATATTNTATTTTAAAAATAATTTATTATATCCCGGGATTTCCTGGGAAATAGTTCACTTTTATCCCAGAATCCCGGGACAAGCAAAAGACCGGGAAATAAGAAACCCTACTTGTCAGTATACTGTTACTCTGTGAACACCGGATAACACCAGTTGTCAGTTTTACCGTTTTACTTTTTGTCAAAAATAATACATATTAACTGGAAATGTAAGTGTTCATAGATACTCTGAAATGAATAATCTGTATTTTATTTTTTATACAAATGATGTGTTAAACAGCAATGTTTTACACATTTTTCATATTATAGAGAAGGGTCATACACCTATGTGATAAAAATATAACAACACAATTTTAAGATGTACTATACAATTATATGACATGTAAGTTTTTTATGTTATTGTTTTCCACCCTTTTTTTAACGTCATATTTACCAATGTCATAAACCTTACTTTGTTTTGTATTTTTAACAACACTGAAGAGGGGTTGGGAACATAAATCAACCCAAAATGCATTTTGAATAAAAAATTGTTTTAAATAAACCGTAATGTTTTCCTAACCAATTGCTGTTTGGTCGTCTACCAAGAATCATTTTTTGGATTGTACACACAGAATTTGAACATACGGCAACCATACCTTCTAATTAAAAATAGTGAAAGGTTTTGTCTTACTTATGTTGTTTTGTTCATCAGAAATATAATTAGGGCTGTCTTGTCAGAAAACAGTGGTTGTGATGTGTGCACCAAAGAAAGTTTTATGATTGAAGTATTTCAACAAAATGCCTCCACTTTGCTGCCCATTCTACAGCAGTTCATTTTACCTGGATCGACTGTAGTTTCAGATTTGTGGGCTGCATATAACATCGTTGGTAACATGGGGTACCGACATGTCACTCATTCAGTGAACTTTGTCAACCTTATTACCCAAGTGACCATAACTCATGTGGAATATATTTGCCAGAAGGCCAAAGAAAAAAATAAACAATGATATGAAATTCATCATGCTATGCTAAACAACTATTTAGCAGAATTTTTATGGAGGCAAAGATTTCAAACAGACACATTTAACAATTTTCTTTCTCAAGTGCGCCAGGATAAACCTGACGCAGCTAATTAGTTGTAATAGTTGTAGTAATGGTTTAATAGTTGAAATAATCATCTTATTTAAGAATTCTTCCGTGAATTTGTAAACTGATTATAATAAATTGTTTAATTCATTCCATAATATTTTTTATTTTATTTATGCGCTGTATTAGACATTATCGTCCATTATAAGGAGAAAATACATTAGTATAAACATTATTATTAGTATAAAAATCACAACACAACAAATTTTACAATATACAAAAATACAATTATACTAGCAGATGAGCCCGACATTGCTCAGGCAAGTAAGTTAATTCTCATTATAATGGAGAATTAACCTACTTGATGATTATCTTACTTGAATAAAATTATTTATTTATTTTAAATTCTAAAATCTAAAAAACCTTCTTTGGAACATAATTGTGACATTCAGAGGGAGTAATTAAATAATTAAGTTATATTTTAATACAATGCCAAAATGAACGAGCCAAAGGTCAAGCAAAGTAAAAAATGACAGAGTGGGAAAAACCCACACACATCCTATTTCTCCCGATTTCTTAACAGATAAGACCAATTAAATGTCTCTCCGATTAAGTTTAGACCTACTAGGGCTAAACTAAAACAGGTTAGTTAGCTATTGTATAAATCTATCCAAATAACTATTATTGTAATTTACCATAACAACAAATGTAATAATTGAATTTACCAATCTATAGAAATGTAAAAAACCTGAAGAGGGGTGCAAGTTACACAAAAATATTGCACCTGAAATGCATAGTAAATAAGTAAATAAAGAATACGAAAATAAGCTTTTGTCTCTGATTAAATGCAGTCCAGGCAAAAAAACGGTGGTTATTTATGTAGAATTAACCCATGAAGTTTCATCAATTTTTGTGAAGATATTTTTTTTGAAAAATTGATTTTTAAAAGGAATATAAAGAAAACCACGCCATTGATATATACATATCTATTACTTATTCTGATACCTTGTATAAACAACACCTGGGCCAAATTCGAACTTAGAACACATTACATCAAGATTGCATCAGCCAGAACACAGGTATAAAAAGGAGTTGTACCCAGACATCCAGGTGGACAACAGCAGACATTATGAGATGCCATATACAGCGTCACCCACCAATATCTCTTTCCCGGTGCATTCAAAATGTCCACGGCTCCACGATCCACAATCGTCCAGCCGACATCGTATGAATGAGATCACAAGACATTAACACTTTCTCAGAAGTTCTTTTAAGTAGAACGTTTGTAAACTCTCTCTCGGTTGATTTAGACTTAAGATAGCTTAGATGTGCTCAGAATATATTCCATGTTGGTTGCTGAGCTTTATTTTATCAGTTGTAGCTCTGTTTTGTTCTTCTAAGTGTAATTACTTTATTTTAATATTAAACTAGTTCTGTTTTAAATGGTTGATTACTCAGTATTGCCGACACCTTATCAACGACCTTGCTACCCTCCCACTCGTTTACAACTTAAGCCAGGGGTGTCAAACTCAAACTGCTAAAGTGCCAATTTTCTGTCTCGAGTATGACAGTGGGCCAATGTTTTTAGCTATTGTAGCCAACTCAAAAAATTTTTAATAACCCGAAATTTCACAATAAAATTTTAAAAAAACCATTTGTACTTTTCCAGCAATAAATTTAATCATAGAACAAACATTTTAGTCCAATTTACAGGCCAGAAGCATGTCTGTAAACTGATTCGGAAATAAGAATTGCAAGAATCAAAATACAAGCAGAAAGTGTAGTTTACTAATATGTCAAAAACACGTATTTTATATGCAAAATGATGAGAATTATGCAATAAATGATCTTGCTAAGACAGACATTAATTTGAAATTCAAAAGATGGAATAAAGAAAACATAATGTAAACAAGAAATTAAACACAAAAATAAATCAAATAAAATAAATATCTCTAAATAATGTGAATAAATAAAAATGAATACAATAATAATTGAGTTCAACAATTTTTGTTTATAAAGTATTATTTACATTGTAAAGAAAAAAACTTTTTTTTGAAATTTTTTTTTCTTTATAATGTAAACAATTTTTACGATGGAATCCATAGTCAAGGAACTTTTTACCTGATTTACATAAATGTAGGCAGGGAAAGTAGCCTAAAAAGAAAAGTTGACTCTGCTGTGTAGATCGTGTTCCTGTTATGTTGAAAGAGGACTAAGGAAAAGACAAAAATTCGTATTCGTATTGTCTAATACTTTGTATTTTTACAATGTATTTTTTTGAAAATATAAGTATTATTTGTTTAACCTGTACAGGTTCATTTTATTCGTTTTGAACGTCATTTCTCATGCTTTATCAGTCTAACAAGTGAATTTCTCCGTGATATCATTTGGAACTTTCGAAAATATTGTGAAAGTACTAAAATTAATTGTACATTATTTAATGATAAAGTGTTGACACTGAGTACTGATCTAACACATGTTTCATCTGTTGTTTTAATGAAAACATTTTATTTCCAAACAAAAGTCTTTATATGAAATTAGTCACATCTTACATAAATTATATGTATAATATTGTTATACAGTAGAACCTCTATTATCCGGACCTCCATTATCCAGATTTTCGATTATCCGGATTGTTCAAAATAAACAAAAATTTTACGAATTTGCTGATTTGCACTGGAATGCATAACTTTTTTTGTTTCAACAACGTCTCACCCAGCACAGTGGTCGTAAACTCTTAAATATATTTTACGTAGTAATAAAAAACTTGATATACGTATTTATAAATAATTTATATTCAAATTACATCAATTCTTTGACCAAGGGCGGCGTAAGGCATGGACGACGTGGACTGCGAGGCATAGGCCACCGCCTATGCCTCGCGGTCCGAAGGGCCTCGCGCCTGGAAGGTTTATGCATTACTTAAAAGCCGCAAACGCGACGAAAAAATTTTACTCGTCATAAAACGATAACTAGTTTGTCAAATTTTTATTTATAAAAATGCAGTTTCAACTGCTTTTTATTTTATAAAATCCGTCTTCTTGCGCCACCAGAGGGCCTTTTAAACAATAGGTAGTCTGTTAGCGTTGGTCACTAGTAGTCCAAATTCGATACGAACGTTTGTTTCTTGAAAATTTGATCACGATTTAAATACAGTATTTACTTTTAATATTACCGATATGTCATCGAAAAGAAAACGTGTTATATTATCATTAAAAGACAAATTAAAGTATTTGTTTCGATTATCCGGATTTTTCCTTATCCGGACTACCTTCATCCCCAATTAGTCCGGATAATCGAGGTTCTACTGTATAACTTTAGTGAAAAAATAAAAGCATATTTTTTGTAAATTTAGATAACAAATTTATAATTATTTAATAATTTAGAATTTTATCTGAATTTTAAAGTAATTTGATTATTTATTACTTTAGTTGTTAAAAACTGTTATTTACAGGATTAACTATGGGGGTTTGTTGTAGAACGTTATGGTATTACCAAAAACATAACTAATGCAAAGTTTATCAATCTGTAGTCTGGGGACTCTTCAAAGGCTCAGTTAAATCACATGATGGGAAATATGACATTAGTGATCTATCACATTGTCTCCAAAGTTTAGCTAATTCTTCCACAAGTAGATTAAGTTATCAGGAAACACGTCACAGATGCGAGGCATGGCCAAGACTAGCAAGTAGTCACGTGACCAAATGGCACCAAGAAATGTCATATGATATGCTTCGTATGTGTCCGCAATCTAATGTATTGCTCTGCGACAACATCAAGCTTAAGCAAATCGGGTTGTTAAATTCAGTGCTGCAAGCAGTGCTTCTAAGCGATGCCGCTGAGAGCGTTAAACTCGTTTTCTTGAAGCGCTGCACACAGCAAACTTCTCAGTGATTTCACTAGTTCGAGGTTAAACCTGCAGCAATCGAACGAGGTGCTTTTTGCGCTTAAACAAAATGGCAGCCACCACGATGAAATTCGTCAAATTTGTTTACGAGAACTTAAAAATTGAATTAAAAGTTGATTCTTCAATTAAACATAGTTTAGAAAATGTTAAGTTATTGTTTTTCATAACGCTTTATTAATTACACGAAATAAACTCAAAATTCACACAAATTATATATTAAAGTTTGTGTAAAAGACTGTACAGGCATACTTTTACATAATTGGTTTGATAAATTACATTATACAAATAATAATCACTTTCTACGCAATATTAATACTGTACCTTAAAAGTAATTCCAATGTGATATTATTAAGAATTTCTGTAAACTAGGCTATATCTTTAGCAAATTGCTATGAATGGTATAAAGGCTTACATATCCTTTAATTTATAGGGCTTTATACACGTGTATTTTCCAAAAGAAAAAAAAAATGCATTTTGGATTTATAGTCTCATCAGTTGGAACATAATATTCAAATGTATACAATAACCAATTTATACCCCTTGTGATAAAGGTTACCTTGAACAGTTACAGTTAAAATTACAATTAAATTGTATAAATTAGTTTTATTATGAATTGGAGGGTATGAAAAGCAATTATACCATTAATAACAGTAAAACTAGTTTAAAGTAATTAAAAAGGACAAGTCATTTGTTTAGTTTCTATCAAACAACAGAATTTCATGTTCTTTTATGGTTTTCAGATCATGATTTCATTCCTCAATTTTTTGAAGAACTGATATATGAGAGGGAAATGAGAAAACGGATTGGTATACCGGAAGATGTTGATATTTATTCAATAAGACTGGTCAGCAAATCACACAAGGAGGGAGAATCAGGTATGTATATGTTTATATACAAGTACATCAATATATACTAATACACTATTATTTATAGTGTATTGTTCTTTCATATTGTTGCAGAAGACTTCTCTTGGACTGATTCCTCCACGCGGTTGTTGTTAACAACACAATTAAAAATGGTCGATGAATTCAGAAAACCCATAAGAAAAACAAAATTATGGGATTCAATATCAAAAAAGAAAATTCATCTTTTTATAATCGCTGAATTATTAAAATTAAAAATTAAACACTATTACATAAAACTAGTTTATCCTGTTATTAATCAACAACTGTAAAATTATATGGCTTCAGAACGGTGAAAAAAACCACTTCAAAATGGATTCTGGTGTATTTTCTTATTAAAGATTGCAGCATTACTTCTTGCCGCCTGCAGATGGCTATGATTGGTCATCCAAATTCAGCAAACGAGATCAACGATACAATTAAGGAGACAAATTCCCTGACTTTTTGACAAATTCCCTGACTTTCCATGACTTTTTCCAAACACTAATAAAAATCCCTGACTTTCCAAGTGCGTAGGAACCTTCTAGACTTATCACACTGTCATCAGATACAAGATCATCCTCAATATATCAATTCATTTTCCAGTAGTATGCATTTCAGACTTACAGTCCCTCAGCAGCTTTTTTACAATTCAGATAAGATATCAGTAGGATTATTCTTTTTCGCTTGTTTAATTATTGGTTTACTATCCTTTTTGTCATCTATTATTTCTTCTACAATTTCCTCAGATGTACGTTTTAATGATTTTTCATCAGATTTTCCAAAAACTTCCCTAATAAAAGCTTCATCCTCTTCCTCTTGTTTTACTCTTAAATTTTCCGCATAAACAGCATACTGCTTTAACATATTATCAAAATCTACTTGTGCATGTCTTTGATTCAAATCTCTCAATTCTTCTAGCGATTCTAACAGTTCCATTTCACGTTTTGATGCTTTTGTTCGATTTTCTAATAATTTCATAGGGTTGCTTTTTTCTTCCTCTTCTATTTCTTTTGCCTCTCTTTCTGCTTGTTCTTCGGCAAGTTTCAAAGCCTGAAAATTTCTTGTGGCACCATTTTCCACAACATAATCTGCATTTTGTGGATCAGTCTTAAAGGTTATCTCTGCCAAGCATCGTGGACATTTGATATAAAAACGAAATATTTTAATTCCAAGATACTCTTCATTCTGTACTGTTTCTTTACGAACATTAAATTTTTTTCCTTTGTATATATATTCCCCACAAGTTGTACATCTCATATTACAGGGTACCATCAATCTAACTTTACATTGTCTGTCCTTAGGAATTATTACACTGTTTCTCCCAGTGACTGTGATAAGAAATGGAGAAATCTGAAGACGACATATAAAAGAAATAGAGATAAGGCAAAACAACACACTGGGGAATCTGCCATTACCTGGCCATACTTCAAGTTACTGGACCAGGAACTTAGATCTAGAGTGGACATCAATCCTCCATGAGAAAGTATCATTTCTTCTGAACCATGCGAGGAGCAGATCCCATCTCCCAGTGAACTTTCAAGCAGTTCGTCAGGATTGTCTGCCCACTCTGAATGTGATGTGGCAGCAGTACATCCCCCTTCAATAAATTCTATTAGGAATTACATAAATTTAAAAAAAAGATCCACCAGAGTGGTTTCAAGCTTGGGCCAGTAAGCAAAAACAAGAAAAGAAAAGAGGATCGTGAGAGAAAATCAGCACTGGCAGCAATTTAAAGAGATCGAAGAAAAGCATTTGAAACAAGAGAAAGAATGTGAAGAGAAGAGAATGAACATGATGAGTTCTATTCTAAATGTATTGCAAAAAATTGCAGAAAAATAAAAATAATAATATGTGAATTCATTGCATCTGATTTGTTTTATTTACAATAATTTTTACATTCGATATTTTTAATCTTTGCTCAATTTTTATATTTCCCCCAATTATTTAACTTTAGTATAATTCAAGGAATTGTATTAGTGAGAATAACATTTATTAAATGATTTCATATAACTAATGAGAAAATGATAAAATTGTACATAAAATTTTAAATTTATATGATTTTACACATATATTTTAATAAAGTTTCTGATAATAAAGGCTAATAAATACATTTCTAACACACCGGTTTAATACATGCTGGGTTGATCAGCTAGTTTCAAATATATTATTGTATTAAAAACATAAATTTCGTCTAGTCTCCTCGTCATTGTATCCTTACACTAGATTATCACTTTCTTGTGAATTGTCTCCTATACTACTACTTTGTAGTCTCATGACACCATAAAGATAATCAGCAATAGCATCCCTCTTATTATTTGCTGCATTAGTTGAATGTTGGCTTGGGTGAGGCTGGAAAAGAGTGAAATGTTTATCCGCATCTTGACTAACATCACTTTGTAGAATACAAAGATTATGTAAAACACAAGCAGTAAGAATAATTTTAGTCAAGTATTGCTTGTTTTTTACAAACAAAAATTTCAGTCAATGAAAGTGTCCAAACAGATCACAATATGCTTGTTCTATTACTATGCGAGATGAACTTAGTCTTTTATTAAAATATTTCTGTTTGGAATTCAGATGTCCATTGTCCTTGTAAGGAACCATCAAATGTGTCTCTAGTGGGTATGCTGAGTCACCAAGTAAATGGCAGTTCTCTGGGAGTGGGAGAGTTTTATTTGATAACCCAATCCCTACATCACTGTTTCGCCACACCCTTGCATCTTGTGCAGATCCCGGCCAGCCAGCATAAACTGCAGTAAACATTTTGTCACTTCTGCAGATCCCTTGAAGTATGACTGCAGTGCACTGCTTCCTGCTGTAATATTCTTGCTTTTCATGATGACAAACTGTTACTTGTATTAATGTCCCATCAATACATCCAAAGACATTTGGAAAGCTGTTTCTGCCCCTTAATGATGAAAAGTTTTTTACCACTTCTTGGGCATCCTTATCAACTGGCCTTTTAATGAAAATTTCTTTTAAATTACAAACACCTTTACAAAATACTATGAACAACCTATGAGCATGTCCTTTATCTAGTCCAAAACGGTCACCTATGCTTCTAAAGGATTCCTGATTTCCTAAAATCAATAAGGACAATCCTATCCTTCTTCTTCTATCAGTGTTTATATGGAGGTTTTAGATCTTTATAGGCTCTTTCTCTGAATCACCAACTCTCCGGTTCCCCTACTTAAATCGTCTGGTTCAAGCAATGTATGCTTCTAACGCCGCCACTAGGCGGCATAGTGTGATCTGTGTCATCGGCGCATAGAGCTCCCACAGTGTGCTATTATTAGTTAGTCTCACCCCCAAAGCGGTGCCCAGGTCTCTGCAAGAGATTTCATATATAAGGACAATAGGACGACCTTTTCTTTTTTTTACGTCTATAATGGATGACCGTCCAATTTTCTTCGTTTCTTTTATTCAGAATCTGGCAAAGGTATTCGACGCTTTCACGCTAAAGTCTGAAGTGGCCTTTAAAATCCAGATCATTGTATCGAGGAATAATTTCCTCATAATAGTTTTGTATCCTGGCTTTTTTCCACGGTTGCACCACAACAAAACTTGCCATTCCAGCAATTACTTCGTCGTCACGTTTACGCTTCCTAAATAAGACATTGTATTGCAAAAATAAATTCCTTTTAACATTTTTCGAATTAAATAATTCGCTAAACATTCTAACAATTGCACTGAGAGCCGCCATTTTGGAACTGCAGTGCTGCCCCGTGTGCGTTGTTAAAAGACATTCAGCAGCAATCGCAGCACTGAATTTAACAACAACCCGAATGGCATCTTCAAACGAGGTACACCAAGTAAGTATTCCAACAATTTTTTGTTTATAGCATATCTTATATCAATCATTTCCAACAAATTATACATGCTTTGGAAATATTTGAGTGAAATTAGTCTAGATTTGATTAATTTTATGGAAGAAAACCTTTCAAACAGCCGTATCCCCTAAACTGCACAAGTGCCTGAACTTTTGCCAAGCAGGAATCCAATGTGAAGAAAATGCTACCAATAATAAGCTAAAATCGTCGAATAATACACTGAATTTATCCGAACCAGAAACAATCAATTTATGTTGCAAAAAAAACCAAAAAGGGGGGATTGAAAGAAAAATTTTTTCTGAAAACATTTTTACATGTTAGAAAAGTAATTACCCCAAAGTTGAATTGTGTAATATTTATTACATGCGACTAGATATCAGTGCATTGTGCCATCTGGACTAGTCAGCTGAATGACGTCAACCCATTGTAATAGGAAATGCTAGTCAATTAGCCTAGACCTCATATTGTTGTTGAGTGAGGGAACAGGTATTTCTAAATTGATTTTTCATTTGTGATTTTTCTTTTCAAATATAAATATAAATAAGTGTGCATTCAAAATGTTTCCTTGCAACATTTGTGACAGAGTACAAGGCAAAAAAAAGCTTAATTAGATATCAATGTCTTTTACACAACATTGTAACATGTCAGTTAGGAAAAAATTTGCCTTGTCCATTTTCTTTAAGTGAAGAATGTTTAAACCTGGCATGTGTCTCAATTAAAAGTTTAAGACAGCACTGTATTGAAAAACGCAGCTATGAAGAACGTGAAGAACAGCTAACATTTAATGATACGTCAAGTAAGTTTTAAGTGTTAAACCATAATTTTAGTGTTTTTAAAGTAGTTCTCAGTATAGGCGATTCTTAAATTACAGTCCATTTCAAAATTATAAACACATCCAACATTTTTCAATAACTCAGCAACAACAACACCGGGATGGATTACAATAATCATACTCCTAGAACCTATTTCCGGTGTGACGAAAAAAATAGGTTTAATAAAATAGGTAGGAAAACACCGGAAATAGGTTCTAGGAGTACGATTTTTTTATTTTTCAATAACAAAAACATTAACTATAGTAATGTATTTATTATATTAGTATGTTGTTGACATCATTAATTTAAACATTTTCTGAAATTTTTAGAGTAATCTCACAATTACAAAAAAAAATCACCACAGATTTTCAATTTTTGAGTGTTTCAAAAGTATAAACACAGGTGCATAAAATTAGTATAATAATTTTTTTTATTAATTATTGGTTTAATTAGTTGTCACCAGTGAGGAGTATCACTCATTATTTAAAATGTGGCACAATTTTAAATGGTTTTTTATGACTTAAAACAATGCCTCGTGGAAAAACACTAAGAGTTGAAAATATGTGAAATTTACCAACTAAACAAGTGAGGACAATCTCTAAGACAAATTTTGGCAGCTATAAATCAATCTACACGTGCTGTGAGAAATTTGTTAACTCATAGTGAAAATTATGGCAGAAATAAGAAACATGGAAGGCCTAAACTCCTTACACCTAGAAACGAAAGAAAGGTTTTTCAGCTACTGACGATCAACAAGTTGTCTGTCAGAGAAGCAGCATCAACATTGCAAATTGCAGTTTCACCAGAAACTGTATGAAGATATATGCATAATCATAAAAATGCCAAATTTACAAAAATGGCTGCTAAACTGAAATTAACACAATTGCACAAAACAGCTAGATTAAAGTGAACTAAAGACAAGATGACATGGAAAGAGGAGTGGAAATAAATAGTCTTTTCAGATGAAAAAAGTGCAATTTGGGTGAATCTAACAGTTATAGTCACTACTGGCATGATTTGAAAAAGAACAAAGTGAGAATGAGCAAACAGCAAGGCGATTGGTGATGGTGTGGGCAGGATTTGGATGGGAAGATAAAACAGATATTGTATTTATAGAAGGTAGAATGAATTCAGAAAAGTATCAACAACTGCTGTATCAAAATTTAATAACTTTTGGATCACTTATTGTGTGAGAAGACTGGCACTGCCCACAAGATAATTCTGCCATTCATACATCAAAGTCAACTAAAAATTGGTTTGCTGAAAAAAATTAATGTAATTGATTGATCATCACAGAGCCCCGATATGAACCCAATAGAGAATGTTTGAGGCATTATGAGTCGAGAAGTCTTGTTTATGGCAAAACAGACAATACAATACTGTAAATCAGTGTTTCTCAACCTGTAACAAATCGTCGCCCCCTTCAATAAAACCATTACGTAGTATTGCCCCCGTCACTTCAAAATTCCAATGCCAAGGGCCAAGGCTAACGTCAAATTCATACTACATTGAATAGACTAGTGACCAGTATAATGTTATTTGTTTAATTATTGTACAATATAACAAACAAAATATCTAATTATTATTTAATGAAAATGCACAGTACTGAAATGTTTTATTAAATATTTTCATCAAATTTGCAGACTTCTAGTGAAACGTTGGCTAATGAAAGAACAGAAGATAAAGATGTATTAAGCGCGGCTGAAATTCTTCTCCAGATGAGTAGGAGATTGGAAACAGACGAAAAAAATTACTCGGATTTTAAAAAACCATCAACATCAAAACAATTCAAGAGCATTGAATAACGAAGACTACTTCGTCTAATTTTTAAAAATCTTTTGTTTACCTGATTGAAATTCAAAGCTTCGTTGCTTTGGAAGTAAATAAAGCAATTTGTTCAAAATTTAACATTTAACATAAATTAAATTTTAAATTTGTAGAATATTCTGACAAACATTCAAATTAAAAAATCAACAAATAATGTAATAGATTACGATTTTCAAGAAAAGTTTATTAAACATACAAGTAATTATTGCTTTTAAAAAGTAGGCATTGAATTGCTTAACTTTCCCGATAAGTTATATAACTGCATATGGCGCCCATCTATTATAATATTTTATTAAAAGCACATTATATATTTTTAATTGTTATAAAATGGAATCAAACTTAATTCTGAGCGTAGGGTTGAAACTAGCAGGTGGGCCCGGCATTGCTCGGGCAAAGTAACGATAGCGAACATTAAGATTATTACGTTATAGTCAACCTTACCCGTTTTCACAGAATGCAAAAATTGGATCCCCCATTTCCAGACTAATTAAAAAATTTTTACATGGGTCTAAAAATATCTTCAATTTCCTGCAAAAACAAAAACTAACTGCACTTTCTCTTAAAACGTCGCTTTCTCTTAACAATTCCATTGTTACGTAACACGTAATGAACTTTCTTGCATTCATCTTGTGACAAGAAATGATTTTCAAAACATCAAGTGTGCATACAACATTCAGGAAAAGAAGAAATATCATCCCGACAATAAGATTAGTGTGCAGCTATGGGTCGATAAAATGAAATCATTAGAACAGTCTCCACTTTTATATTTTAAATAGCAAGAGGAAGCTGATGCTCAACAGAAACTTGGTAATGAAGATTTTATATTAGAGAGGTTGAGGCGCACGTATTTAGCCCAAAACGTGTACGGCTAACAGGTGAGCGCCGCCATCTGGCAGTTCTGGACCGTCCATAATGGCGTTTGCTACGTGTAGCTAGCTGAGTACACGATTGGCTTAAACGTCTTCATATTTTTGTGTTTGGAGTTAAAATTATGACTTATTTTATTAAAATAACGATTATGTAAGCATTTATGAATAACATTGTAAAGAAACAGACGCTTTTAATCCAAAAATTATATTTTTTATGTAATGTGAAGTGACCACGGAAACTCAAAGGCTGTGTTCACTTTTTCTTTTATTTTCGCACATTAAGTATTTAATTAAAATTATATTTGTAGTCTAGTGATGAGGTATTAGTATTGTTGGATCAGTATGATAGAGATGAAAAAGCCATTTTATTATATCATATCACTAAAAATCTACCTGTGACAGAAGCAAGAATAAATTTAAATAAAATGACTAATTTTGATTGCTTGTTTTCTTTTCGGTAAGTGATATATTTATAAATTAAAGTAAATACTTTGAAAAAGGTATAATACTTATAAAATTTTTAATATTAACGTGTTTTTAAGAGACGATTTGTTTCATCTACATTCTGCTTTACGATTCACGCGCAGTACAGTACATTCTGCACAATGTTCACTGAGTCACGTGATGTTATAAACGAGTGCCTCAACAATTTTTACTTGGACTTGAAATGTGTAACGTGTACTTCTGCTACCCATACACGTTTAACGTTTGAACTTGTGCCTCAACCTCTCTATTGATAATCATGTTACCTATTCAACAAGAATTATTAAAGACGCTAGGACAGCAGAGGATCTGTGTGGACTCCACTCATGGCACTACTGCATATGATTTTTATCTTAGTACTATATTAACAGTTGATGAGTTTGGAAGTGTTCTATCATGTGCATACTGCTTAATTAAGCAATCGAATAGACACAACCTCGTATTCTTTGTTTTTTGCTGCTGTCAGAAAAAAGCTTGGAAAACTGGAAACTATTGTTTTCATGTATGTTGATGCCTCTGCAATTTACAGTGCATGGAAAGATATTATGGGTCCCGCTACACATCAGTTATTGTGTACATTGCATGTAGGCAAAAAAAAGTTGTCTCATCTTTCCCTGATAAGGTTACGCAAGCTCATATATACAAGATGCTATGAGTTCTTGAAGAACCAAATCCAGAAAAATTTGAAAATCTGATAAAGGAATTCATTCAATCATTAAACCAAAAAGTAACTGAAGAATTTCAAAAGTATTTTGTTCATACTTATGCTTAAAGGGTCTTGGCATAAACACAAACATGTATTTGGAGGCCATGCATAGTTTTAAAACATTGTTATTTGGNATATTGACGACTGTTATCAGATGGCAAAACATGAAATTTTATTTATTACAATTAATAATATAACTGTCGTTCTTCATATTAAAACCTCATAATAACTGGAAAAGATGAAATATTTTAGGAAAAATATGCGTATATTTAAGTTCGATTCTAGATTGTATTAAATTTCATTTTATACTAGTTTTATGATTTTACGATGCATTTTATAATTGATTAATAAATCTTCTAAATCCTGCAATTAAAACTTGCTCTTATAAATATTCTACCTCCTTATAATTCATGTAAAACATCGCTGTACTTTTCTCAATGCTACAAGAGTGTCAGGAGAAGAGTCTAAAAAACTGTTTATTCTTAAATTAAGTTTATTAAGTTTTTCTTCGTGATCAGTTTTAAGTGTAAGTTATTCTAATATTTTTGATTCAAAACAAAAGAGCAATTAGTAAAAACATATTTACAAACCAGCAATTATTTACTATGACATGTTTATAATTCCGGACTGCGATTTGTGATTGTATTTTCAATCTATTTAGTTCTAAATACATGAGCTCCACTTCGAATTAGTAGGGGTTGCCCCTTCTAGTACCTTTAGTAAAAGAGATTAGAGGGCTGTCTGATTTTCAGTATCGGACTTAGCCCTATAGAAGTAGGAAAGAAGAGAAAGCATGAGATACGAAGTGTGAAAAGAAAGAAAGATAGGAAAGTGTGAAGTAAGAGATCGGTATTCGGAGCGCCCGTTCCGGCGTTTATTAAACATAAAATAATATTTACAATATGTACAGTATGGCTATTTGCCGTATAGAAGTAACTTGATTACAAATGGTCCCGACAATTTTTAAACATAGTAATAAATAATATACAGAATAAGTTAATGTGAGATTAGCCGGGGTTACGGTGTAGATAGTACTCGTGTAACACTTAATCGACAGCTAGTCGGTGAGACTAGTTCTCTAGGATACAGATCACTAGATCTGATCTTAAATATTTCATAGGAGAGTGATAACCGCTAATTGATCCGAACTGCGAAGTTCAGACGTTCTGTCAGGTTCCCGACACCAGTTTGTCAATTTATCGATGCGCGGACAAACACGCGTATGCGATCTGATTCGGAATAAATTGAGGAGACATTCTTATAAAATAAAACATGAGTAAATTTAATGAATCTCAAACAAACAATACAAATAACCAATAACAACGATTTTTCGACAAGCTATAGACTAGGACTGAATCTAGGCTAATGCGCGTTCGAGAGAGAGAGCTCACAAAATTATTCTAAACATACGACCTGTTTAGATGTCGTCGTCTTCGTTTCTGTAGGTAAGGGAAACCTTGTAGATCGGTTCATATTACTTTCGTATGGGAGATCAATTCGTGCACAAAATATAAAAATATCACTTCTTCTAAGTGTAGACTCGGGACTTAGTCTATTGGGCTCCGCTATGGGCGTTGGCCATCGGGAGGAAAACTGCGTGGAGTTTGGATGCTTCGGATCTGTCGAAGAACTCCCCGAATTCTGACTAATTCCTCCTTTTATTTCAAAATTTCGACCAATCATCGTCCAGTAACTCTTCCGTGAGAACGGACGAAAGGGGGATGAATGAGGGGTAACCATTTCCCATCTGAGCGAGATTTTTAACTAGATACGGGAAAAACAGCGGATGTTCTCTTCTGGGGAAGGAAGTAACATCTGTAATCTGGTTTTTCCCACGTCTAAAACACTAGTTTTTCACACAAAATGAAATAATATTCTGTGTCGATAATTTAATATTATCGATAAAAATTCATAAAATAGACCCAGGGCCTTTCGGATCTCACATTAATATAACACGTATGTAAAATATTCCAAATATATTGTCCACGTCTCGTGGACTCTATATATTTAGATTACAGTATGGCTTTTTGCCATGTGAAAATGTTCTAATTACAATTGGTCCCGACAATTTTTATAGTATTTTTTAGTATAAAGGATGAGTAATATGATATATAATTCTAATTCCAAATATTGTCGGCATCTCGTGGATTCAATGGATTTCGATTACAATAAGTTATCTTATGTTATAGCCGTGAATTATTTCTATAGTTAGATAACAAATATCAATGATACCTGTGTTTAATGTTACATTTCAGCATCACAGTGAGAAAAGTTCATTTGTCTTCTCGGTCGGATGTATTTTCGGTGTTGTCACTTTCTTCTTCAATTTCACTTTCATCGCTTTCTTCTCTGTCGTGGTTTTCTTGTGTAGTTTATTTCAATGAGAATTTTCGTATCGTTGATGTATTTCTCTAATGCGGTGAATAAAGTTTTGTTGTTTACAAGGTACATGTCTTTAGGTGGCCAATTGAAGACCACCATGAGGCACTTTTGTATAAAATTGTCTCTTTCTTTGTTGAATTGGTGCACTCATATAAGTAGTGAAATACATTGTCTTCTTGGCTGGTATCCACTTCACAATATTGGTTGTTGGTTTTGTGAAAACGGTACAAGTAAGACTTTAAGTTTCCGTGTGCCGTTAGACACAGTCATACCAAATGATAGCTTAAAATGTTTATTCTGAACTCTATCTTTTATCTTTGGAAAAAATTTGTGGCAATGTCTTCCTGTAGATGATGTATTCCACTCTCTTTGCCATAGTTCTTCTGTAATGTTTTTTATATTCTTTTTTATTTTTGTTATTGGTATTCTTTTGTAGGTTATTGGAATGTTAATACTGGCAGCTCTCTTAGCCAGTTTGTCGGCTTTTTCGTTCCATTGATGTCCTGTATGTCCTGGAACCCAGTTGTAAGTGATTTTCATTTTTTTGTTAACTTCTTCAGAGATGTTGTTGAGTTCATTTGTGAGCCTGTTTTTCCTATTCTTGCTTTCCAGGATGTGTAGTGTTGCTCTACTGTCAGTGTAAATATTCAATTGTTTGTTTGGACGATTGTTCCTTTTATCGATGTATGTGAGAGCTTTATAAATCGCATACATTTCTGCTTGCATCGTAGTGCAGTAGTTTGCAATCTTCATAGAAGCCTGGTATTGAGTTCTATTGTTTTCATCTATAATAATTATTCCGCTGCCTACACCTGATGGTGTTTTCGAACCGTCAGTATATATTTTAAAACTGTTTTGTTTCGTGGCATTCTCTTGTTTATCGATCTATTTCTATTTCTGCTGGGTCATTCAGTGTTTTTGATGTATTTATATTTTCTGTTTCGTTTTCTATAATGGTTTCTATCATCTATATGTCGTTTGGAAGTTTTCCTTTGTTAATTTCTTTGTGTATTTCTTCTTTGGTTTTTCTTTGTAAGTTTTCTTTTATTAGATTATTTTCCCAGATGAGCTCTTTTGCTATCCAATTTATGGGTTTTAGTTTCGCTAGTAATAGAGCATCTGTTGGGGTTGTTTTATATGCTTTGCAGATTTTCATTGCCGCCTTTCTTTGGATTGAGATGAGTTTTCTTTTAGTGTGTATTTTATCTATCGCTTCTTCCCAAATTTGTACTCCGTAAAGTGCTGCCGGCTCGATAGCCCCTTTGTAGATCAGTCTTGTGTTTTTCGAACTCATACTCCAAATATTTCTAGTTATATGTTCTAATAAGTTTGCCCGTTCTATCACTTTTTTCTATGTTTCGTCTATGTGTATTTTCCAATTCATTTGTCTATCAAAATATATTACAAGGTATTTAATATAAGGAACATTTTTTATATTTTTACCACCAATTTTTAGTCCTATGAATTTCTTCAGTTGGTCTCGTTTATTTTTTCGGGTACATACTACTGCCTTGCATTTGTTAAAGTTGATAGGTTGTTTATAATTAATACTCCATTCATAAATTTAAGTATCTTATTTGCTTCGTCTCCGAGTCTATTACAGTTTTTGTTTGATATCATGAGAAGTGCGTCATCCGCGAATGCTTGGATTCTACTGTCGTCGATGTCTGGAATTTTGTTTAGTAAACTGTCCATTGCTAAATTCCATAGTCCTGGCCCACTTCTGGACCCTAGTGGGCATCCTCTATTAATTTGCTTGATGATAGTTGTACTGTTGGAGTAGAATCCTGCTTGTCGATTAGTTAAATAATCTTGGAGAACATCTTTGAAGTGTTTTGGACATTTAATTTCATTTATACGTTTCATAATTCCTGGCCACCACATGTGGTCAAATGCCTTTTGAAAATCTATTTTTATTAAGATGGCATGTTTTCCTTTCCTTCATGCTGTATTAGCAAATTCTTTCGTTTGTGGTTGCCCCTGTACATCATACATTTTTAAACAATATTTATCGAACAACTTTCAAGAGAAAATATTAAAATTAAAATAACATGACTTTTCGTTTGCCTCAGAAGTTCCTGTATAGTTAACCTTGGCCTGCTGCTCTTAGGTTTGTATATCTGGTTTCCTCTTTCATTTATCTAACGTTTTTAACTAAATTAAGGAATGAGAAATACAAGAAAATACGGACAGACAACAGTGAAAAATTATAACTTTCCAATGTTTTCAAATTGCAGCCCAATCAAGATGCTATTTACTCTCCTAAGTTGACTATGACATCAAGGTGAAACATACTATTAATGGTTACATTCATAATCTTGCAGAACAAACAATTTTAAAAAATAAACGAAAGTCACTTGTATCGGCTACTCGGGCATGAGCTTCTAGGCTATATCTGCACGTTATAAAGTGTCATGTAATTGTTATTTAATAGTAGTTGTATGTATTTATATGGTAGTTACGCGGGGAATAATGCTTTCCCGGAAATCTTTTAGAGATAACGGATCACTATTCATGCATCACAGACGAGGAGAAAACCGGGAAACTCCACATGGCCAGCCTGTCGGGGAAAGGAGCAAACCTACGACCGAACTCTCAATGTTTAGGGAACGGAACCGATCGGCTATTGGTAGATCCGAAAGTCACTTAGATCGTTTTAGTCTCTCTCTTATTCTTCATATTTGCACGTGTTCAAAGAAGATTAACTTCCTACATATTCATTTCTGCAGTATTATATTTGTTGGATTGGTACTTCTATAAATTTCTTCACGTTTTAGGTTAGAATTCAAGTTTGTTTTAAGTGCTTTTTCTTGTAGTATTTTTGATACTTGTGATGTTAATTTTTTTTTGAAAATAACAGATTTATTTTGATTTTAGCCAGTAAAATTTTGGCTTTGATTTGACATTTTACACATTTCCTTTCGTTTTTCATCACTCCAGTGAGATCAAGTATACTGGAAAAACCCGAATACAAACCGCTTACCACCTGCAAAAAATAAACAATTTATCACTGCAATCACCAAACAAATCAGTAAATAAAGATAATTTATACCTTGATAGAAAAGTCTTTCTTTATATAGAAGAAATCACCGACAGAGATACCCAAAGGAATCTTACCGAATCTTTTCATAAAATTATCCATCTAAATGAAAATGAAACAGTTCAGAAATTAACCTTTATTTTTATTTACAGGGTGATTCACCGCTGGCATTCAATAGTTTCTTCTCAGAAACCGCTACAGGCAAGAAATTGAAACTAATAATCAAGCTTTACAGAGCAAACAGAATAAACATATCTCTTGCTATTTAATTATTTTAAAAATCAGAATTTCTTCACAAAAAAAAAAGAAATACCGTGTTTTAAGATTATAGGGAGCACATTTGATCGATTTTATTGATAATATGCATAATTGCCAACTGCTAAAACAGATCACATCATCTTAAACCTGTGAGTGTTTCTGATTTCGGCCAGTTTTTTGTAAATATTTAATTTTTCTTTTTCTTGAAGCTTTCTCTTTTGGTAACTAAGTTTCTCAGCTTTCGTTATCTATCCTATTGTTTCGAATATATGAACAAGGAGACTTTGAAATAAAAACAACAAAACATACTATTTCAAAGGAGTAAAGAATATGCAATTTTTTGAAAATTAGCTGAAAATTAACAACTATTGAAATAATCAGAAATCCTGTTAATATCGTAGTAGACGTTTGCTGAAAAATCTGGTTATTGCAATTGCAGCAAAAATGTCCATGTCAACACTAGAAATGCACGTGGTAGTTAGATCAGTCGATTTTCTGTAATGAGGATATTATAGAACCGAAAATACCATACCAGTAGACCCCCCTATAACACTGTTGATAATTCCGTTTTATATGAATTCCATGTTGTACGAGTCACTTAGATTTTACAAATACGTTGTGCCGGGCTGTGAACGGCACGCGTATTTGTAAAATCTAAGTGACTCGTACAACATGGAATTCATATAAAACGGAATTATCAACAGTGCTATAGGGGGGTCTACCTGTATTTATTTTATTTATTAATACAAACTTAAAGGAAATGATTTTCGCATGCGTGCAATGTTTCAATTGGAACAAGTCGAATAGAATAACGGTTTTGATTTTTATTGAAAAAAATGTCAATTGAATAACTTTCTTTTCAAAATAAAAATTTTTAAATAAAAAAATTAGTTCTATATAATTTATTATATATTACACTGCAAAGTTTAAGAAAATGTAATCCGTTATATAAGGTGATAATTTTTCGCGTAATATTCATAGAATGTTTCTAAGATTTTCTTTAATAACATTAAAAAACCAAATTTTTTACAGTATTTAAAACGCCGCTGGTTTTAAGGAAAAATGAAAGTTTGCAAAAATCGTCTTTTTTGTCTTCCTTATAACATTTATATCAGTCCTATGTGCTTTTATCCAACGATTTTCGAGTAAAAAAGTAATAAATGACACCAGTGAAGCATCATGTCTATATAAAATGAAGACATAATTATTTTATGTTTACTCTACAAAGTTTTATTTTCCATAAAAATATTCTTATTTATATAAGTATATAAAGGGCATTTACCTTTAATGTTATTAGCCTAAATTAGGGGTGGCCAAAACGTGGCGCATTGGACGATTACAAGTGGCGCTTCAGTTAGTTCTGAGCAAAATTGCCAGATTTGGCTTTTTTGCGATTAAGAATGTTATATAGAAAAATAAATCTTTTATAGTCTGTCTTGGCAAGTTCATTTGTTGCACAATTCGTTACAGTCTATTTTGCAGATAAAATGAATGTTCTGCACATAGTAAATTACATTGTATGCATGTATTTTGAGTCTTGCGATCTTCATTTTCGATCAGTTTACAGACGTGTAAATGGCCGAAAACATTTATTGTGATTAAAGTTATTCCAAGTTGATCTCGTTTTCAGTGCCAATAATTGTGGTGCAGAGTAATCTTCACCAAACGAGACTCTGGCAGCTATAACACCCCCATGAAGCAATCACCCTCTCGTACAGGAGATCATTGTTGACTGTTGTAAATTGGTGCTTCAATAAACTGTCATAAAGTAATTAATTTAACTGCGTGATTAAGTTATTCCCTTTTCTCCTCTAAGCGAAGCAGATTTATTCTTATTTCTATTTATCAACCCCTAACATTGAACGTAAGACTGTATAAAAAGTGTTCGAGTTATATGGCGCATCTGAACTCGTCTGTCAAAAAATTGGCGAATGGTATGCAAAAGGTTGGCCACCCCTGGCCTAAATACTTCATTGCAATATATCAAAGATTGTTGTATAGATATTATATTGTATTTTTATTGATATTAAAGTAAAATATTAAAATTTATTCATTTTTTGAAGTTTCTGGTTACTTTGAGTTGCCATCATCAACATACATTTTATCTTACATTGGTTGTATCCATGATTTCAGTGGTTTTATTTAGTACATGGCAGTGGCTGAGTGCTATAACCACTAAAATCATGAATTCGTGTCTTCCCAACAGGCTACGTTAAAATTTCCGAGTATGTTTATGTTCGTAAAACCTAAATATTTGGAAGATTTTAACATATATTTTTTCCCGTAACCCGACATATATTATATATATGTTGAGTTACGGTAAATAAATAAACCAAACTAATCTGTTTCCTGTCATAATAGTGCTGAAATGACATTAACATTATATTAAAGGCAACTGTACTGTACCTAAACATATGAATATTCTCTTAAAATCAAAGAAAGTTGTAAAGTCGGTAGGTTTTGATATACTGGTAAATGTTATCAAAATATATAAGTGTAATTTTTCAACCTATACATAAAACTACCGTAAGTTTTTAAATGAGTACGATTATTGGAAAAACAAAAGAACAAGTTTTTGAACTTTTCATGAGACGACGAAAATATAATGAAGACATTTTTCGATTTCTGTGCTAGAAAAGGCTCAAGTTCATAGGGCAATTCTTGTCAGATACGTTGTTGGCACAAAGATATATGTTGCATGAAATGACCAGAGAGATTCGCATACCTACATTTCACCGAATATTTTTATAATGTTCTAGAGCAGTTCTGGATACTTCAGGCAGGTTCACGTTGACTTATTCTTAGAAATTTTGTTATCTCGCTAACCATGCACATTTTTCTGCAAATAATGGCTGGATAAACAAAAATTTACTATTATTGCTTTGATGAAAAACATTAAAACATAAAGAGTACATAAAATCACAAGTACATTTAAATCGCTCAACTCGTCATCATCGTTAAAAATCCTACCTATCAACTGACATTTTAATTTATGGGAACATCACTAACAAAATTCACTTCGTTTTGTGCCATGGAAATCTTTAACATAATTTTATGAAAAAGTATTGAATAAAACACTGGACTGTAAAAATGTATTTCGAATAAAGCAACTTGAGATATTATCAATCATTACGTGTACACAAATATAAGGTTATAATTGTAAACATATTACATTCAAGATCTTTTATCTGAAAATGTTGCTTAACTTCTCATTTTGCTGATTTAATTAACGACAATTCGATTCGGCTGTGTCATAATTACCTAAAAAATAATAGTTCACAATGGCACTTGAAGAAGGTGTGTTCGATTAATTTCCTAACCACATATATCTAATAATTAAGATACTCTATTACATTATTGTTTTCTTAACTATATTTATTGTTCAATAAACAATGTATTAAATAAAACAAAGAATTTTAGAATTACAAATAATACTTACCTTCAGTTTAAATTCCAAAGATAGATCTGCCGCAGAAAGTTTGTAAATCGACACAAAATCGTCATATAACTGTTAAAAAATCAGATTCGAAAATTTTTTATTAATCTACAATATCTTCTATTTTATAACGTTGCATCCGTTTAAGCATTAAAAATTTTTAAAGTACAATTACAAGAAGTACAGTAGACCCCCTATAACACTGTAGATAATTCCGTGTTATATGAATTCCATGTTGTATGAGTTACAAATATGTGTGTCGGGCTGTGAATGGCTCATGTATTTGTAAAATCTAAATGACTCATACAACATGGAATTCATATAAAACGGAATTATCTACAGTGTTATAGGGGGGTCTACTGTATAATAACAAACTCAATAAAAACACAATATAAAATAGATTAAGAATAATTGAAAATAACTATAAATATTACGACACATACAATCCCATTATTATCTATATCTATATATATATATATAGAAATGGACGTGTATGTCCCTATATTTCACTTTTTCGCCAAAACTACACATCGCACGTGAATAGTGTTTGTATGTGGTAGTAGCCCCAAGTCTCCATTCGTGTATAGGGGTGGTTGCGTCTCGATTGCTAGCTATAAGAGTGCGGGAGATATGGGCTTGAAAGTGGTTGACTTCGAAGATGTTAACAGTGGAAGTGTTAACAGTGGAAGTGTCAACAATAGAAGTGTTAACAATGGAAGTGTCAACAATAGAAGTGTCAACAATAGAAGTGTTAAGAATAGAATTGTTAACAGTGGAAGTGTTGAGTAACAAAGGAAGTGTTAATATAAAGCGGTATGCAAGATTTACAGGCGGTTTTTTGCGTTTTTGCGGGAAATCGAACATATTTTTAGACTTGTGTAAAAATTCTCTAATTAGTCTGGAAACGGGGGACCTAATTCTTGCATTCTGTGAAAACGGCTAAGATTGGCTATAATGTAATTATCTTAATCTTAACTACCGTTACTTTTTAAAAACCCAGCGAAGCGGGTCCTTGCAGCTAGATTCTAGATTACTTAGAAAAACAGTTTTTTATATATAAAAAAACTATATTACATACAAATGTACGAACAAATAAAAACCCAGCGAAGCGGGTCCTTGCAGCCAGTAATAAATATAAAATGAAAGACGTTGTATTATAGTATTAACTACAGAATTAATTCATATATTTTAGCGTTTGTAAATAAAGGACAATATTAAAACAATGTTTTTCAATTATTGAAAAGAAAATAATACATACCTCTGAAACAAAATTTGACAACACTGTGCTTATTATAACGCATCCCATTACGAATACTATAGAAACACTTATAAGCAGAAATTTTACATTTGAGTCGGCATTTACGAATATCGCAGCATATAACAAAATGCTGGATATGTTCATGGCACTTGTATATATTAAAGGTATTAGCATTTCCCATTTGTCATTCCCCAAGCTTATAAGTCTCCATATTTCCATCTCTTTGTTGATAAATAACTCTAATTTTATTCGTAAGTTATTACTTTCTGTATTCATATTTCTTAGCTCTTCAGAAAGCTTCATTAATCTGCGTAATACGATAACGCATAAACAGTATAGAATAAAGACAACTGACAAAATTTGTGCAAACGAATAAGTGTATATGACTGCAATGCTAACGCTGCAAACTAACGCTTCTGTATCTGATCCATTTTGTCGTTTTATTTCCGAATACACAACTAACTGAGAGAAAACAGAAATAGTTAAGAGTACTGCAAAAAGCATAATAAGTGAATAAAGTTGGAAAATTTCGATTTTATCAATTACTTTACATTCTTCTTTGTAACAACTTTGAATGCAGTGCAAAGATATTTTTCTTCTTTTTAAAATACTAAACTGTATAGCAGCATACGTGATAACTAATGTATTTACTATAGTTCCTTCCCAAGCATACTCTTTTAAGTAATGAATAATGCGCAGACAATAACAGTTTATATTAAATATCCAATAAACGTAAACAACAACCACCGTCCATAATGACACTTCAATGAAATCAAAATATATTTTAAATAGATTTTTGCCCTTCAATTTCAAGTCCCTTCTTTTCTGCTGTACGCAATGACATAAAATAACGAAATCGAGACCAAATACTTTTGCTGAATTCAAAAGTGGATCCAATATAACACGTACACATCTGAATTGTTGATCGAGATAATTCATGTTCGTATTATATGAAAAATATTACTGTACGTTTGCTGTTTGCTTTTGATCATTTTCTATGAATTGTGTAATGCAATACGTTTTACTTCTATTTCGTAATCTGTTTCGTATCGATTGTCACTGTAGATGTAATCGTAACTCATCGATCTATTCCTATTCAACAGTGCTACGAAGAGAGAAAATATCGATAGGAAGTGAAGTAAATTAAACATTCATAGATAAAGAAAATGTACACAATCGAAAATAATTCTGTACAAACTATTTTCGTCGTTTTAATTAATTTGGTTTTAATTTATAATTTTTAAATAAACTCAATTTTATAATCATTGATTATAGGAATATCTTGTGAACAAAATTTTAGCTTAGTCATGAAAATTTCATATTTAATAGAATTGTTAATACATTACAATTTAAATGTTTATTAAATATGTTAATTCCATTTAGTATAAACGACAAAACAGCAATCGCGAAATCTATCAGGCATGTGTAAAGAAAAACTGATGAAGGGTGTAACACTCAAAATGGTATTCTGTAACATATAAAGTCTGTTTTTGATTAAATTTAGTTGCCTTACAGTCTTTTATTCTACTTTATTACAAATTGTGTACGTGGACATAACTTATTAATAGGACTTTATATACTAGTGTATTGGTTATCGACACAAGGATGAGTTCATAATCAGAAAAAAAATCAATAATTCTTTATTTTATCATACGTAGTAGTTTTTTTGTACACATATCATACATGTTTCAGGCTAACACGCCCCTCTTCAGCATTATTACCACCACAACATTCTAAAATTCCATAAGTAAGTGAACTTAAAATACAGTAACATAGATAACAATGTATTTTTCGAGAATAAAACATTAAAAGACTTACAGAAATTTCGTATTCAAATATCATGTATGACCAAAGCATATTTCGAATAATTATTAGAACAAAATTTCATAAACTGTAAGGCATATGAAAGGAAAAATGTAGAAAACGTAATTAACGTTAATAAGCGATATATATCGTCGACTTCTCTATTGCCGTCAGGACTGCCGAGCAGTAACAATCAACGTCATGTGAGAGCAGTTGAGTCAGAGATAGATTCATCCTTTACAAACAACACAACCCGTTTATTAGATAATTTACTTACAAAAAGTTAATAGTCACGAAGGGTTGAAGTCCTTGTATACTTCGGCGCGTAGTATTCAAAGAAGAAGAAGAAAGTCCGATGACGAAGGTGGTTTCCTTTCGCTGACTGGATGTTGCATTCTAAGACAAGTTGTCGAACTGGAAACGATGTCTAATGAATGCAGATCAAAATTTCCGAAGTTTCTCTCAATGTAGGTCTGTAACTTTCAGAGGATACATCAGCTAAGGACGAAGGTGGAACCTTGGCAGAAGCATCCCGGTCGAAGACATAGCCTCGCAGAATGCCACGGCAAAGAACCAAGTATCCTTGTGGCCTGGGTTTAAATATCTTTTCGTCTCGCAAATCGTCACTTTATTGGTTATTAAATTAATTAATCCTCTTTTCAGGTCCCAGATTGGTCTTTCTCTGTTACCACGTAAAATTAGATCAGATCGGTTACCGAGAAAGACGATCGTTTATGAATACAATTTGTAAGGCCGCCAATTTTAGGGGGCAATACGTTAATTGCGCGTCAGGAAAACCTAGGGTCAAACCGTATGTGGGTGGTGGCGACAAAGATGACAAGTATCTTACACGAAAACAGTTTATTTTGACATTAGATTAACTTACACAATGGGAATAACAAGAATTAATATGCTGGCTGTCTGATGTTCTACTTTGGATATGCCCTGGGGCTTGAACGAGGTAGAGACTGGTGATCTGTGAATGATGTCCAGTAAATCTTGCGTGCAATGTCTTCCCTCCTTCCTCCTGGGATGCGACCGAGCTCGAATGCCGTGACGTCCCGGTTAGAAAGAGTCTGGTGCTCGGCCTTTGTCCTTGAGACCCGGGAGTTTTATAGGATTTCCCCCCAAATCTCATCCTCTTGATTGGTCCCGTTCACTCTCTCCCTTACCGCAATTAGTCACTCTTTTTGTTTCTAGGCGAAACCCAAGACCGATCCAAGTCGGGAAAAAGTCGGAGAGATGAGAATGGCCTTTTAACGTTCGCGCTCGTATTTTACTCCGTTATGGCCCTTTTCTCTGTCATCCTTGAACCTAAACAGTCCACAAGATGTTCTTGTGGCCATTTATCCCCTACCACGTTCTTACTTAACAGATGTCTGTTTTGTTCTTAGATCCCCCCTTTTCCCGCTTGCTTCGACCCCACATTTGTTCGCGCGCATCTCAACAAAGCTCTCTCTCTATCGACATTCCCCCCTGTTGTTTATCGTCGCATCGCGTTTGTTTTACAATTCGAAAAAGTTTTCGTCTCATCTGGGTTCTGTCATTAACACACCCCCTCGACCCAATTCGATCTTCGAAACCTTCCGACTTAAAAGTCTCGTAATTAGTCGTATTTCCGGCGCGCTTTTCACAACCCTCACAAATTCGACTTCATCTTTCGTTCAGTGTTTGAAGAACCTTGTACAGTACCTTAACTACCATTTTGGTTTTGTTCGTCTTGTCTTATAAAGAATTTAATTTACTAATTTTTCTCCCTTTTATTGCGTGATTGTAATATTAAAATAATTTTATTTTTCTCCTTTTCATTTATAATTTAATTTTCTTGATTTTAATTTAGCATGATGATCAAGATTTGTTTTTGTTTTGATATATGGCTAAAAGAATGTTTTTCATCTTAGCCCAGGACCTCACACATTTTGCTGTATTAAAAACAAAGTAAACAAAAAATATTATTTTTCTAAAATTACAAAGTTAGTATTATTTGTGTGTAAACTTACATTAAACGTTGTTCATATGAAAAAAATAAATTAACCGTTTCTTAATGCGTTTTTCTATTTATACTAATGATGCAGCGATTATTCAGTTACTATTCGGCCAAATGCAAAATACCTAAAAACAGAAGTAAGAGATAACAAAAACACAATAAAAGTGATCAAAATGCTTAATTTACTAATTCTGAACATATATTTCAAGTTAAAAAAAAAGAAATTTTTTGCTTATTCATGTAAAAGATAAAAAAAAGTAATATAACTATGTTATTTTCTTAAGAAATCAAAGTTGGTAATAAATCAAATGTAAACTACCTACTTATTATGTATTTTAGTTTTAGTCATCTATATACTCGTATATAAAACAAGAAGTCCTGATAACATAATTAAGGCAGAGCCTTAACTGCCGGTGCTACAAACTTAAAAATTTCAGGATGTGGTCTTTTTTGTAAAGTTTAGATGTTCTAAGAAAAGATTACACGAAATTCAGCCCTGAAGGGGTGAAAAAGGATAAAAAGTTTGTATGAAAATCTATACTGCAGAGAGATGAGGTAGATGATGTCAAATGTTTAATGTCAGAGAAGTTGTTGCAAAAACCACGACAGTTCCATTGGATTATTTTATAATCCATTATGTGTTTGAGGCAGCATTCTTAGAAAAAGTGTCCCTCTTCAGTTTAACTGATGATTTTCCTTTTAGAAAAGATGTTGGTTAGGTCACCTCCATATTAGTCTCTTCATCAGAGATATCAGAGAACTCACTCATGGACTGAGCCTCTGAATTTTTAGATATACAGAGAGCTGCTTTCACTCTGTTTGTTTAGTGGGTTCTAACTAACCTTTTTAGAACCCAGGTTTCTTGTAATTACCCGTGTTTTAGGCAGGGGTGTTTTTCCTTTTGTGATCTTTTCTGGTGTTTGTGTAGACGGGAGTATTAAACATTTTGCATGGCGAGTAAGAAAAATCACTTTGGGAGACAAAGATATCGGTTTGAACCCCACATGTCTTTGTGGATTTCAACACAGAAGCAAATGTTTTCTGTTTCACTGCTGTGCTTTGAGTGACCATGCACCGAACCTCCGGATATGGTATGTTGTTAATAGTTTTTACTCGCTAGATCTCTTTCTCTCTCTGCCATGCTAGGCATTTTCGAGAGTAGGCGAGATGGGCATCGTTGCAATTCACACAGCATGGAGTAGTGGTACACTCAGTACTGTCGTGACCTTCTGTTCCACACTGTGCGCATATGCTTTTCCCTCGACATGATGTTTGTGAATGTCCAAATCGCTGGCATTTAAAACAACGCAGCAGATTTGGAACATAAGGGCAAACTGGGCAGCGCAGATAACCTGCTGTAATAACAGATGGCAAAGTCAGTTTATTAAATGTCAAAATAAGATGTTTGGTGGAAATCAACTTGCCATCTCAACGAATGGAAATGCGTCGGACAGCAGTGACTTTTTGATCTGAAAGGCCAATCTGAATATCTGATTCATCTTCACATATCAGATCGATCTCAGATATTACCCCACGTGATGAGTTTTGGCTCGCATGTGGAATGACAGTGACTTCCATTTCTCCTAGAATCTTTGTTTCCAGAAGTTTTGCCGATTGTTGTGGGGAAGCTGTTTCCACCAGTAAATCTCCTGATCTTAATTTTTGTATTTTTTTCAACTGTCCAATGGTAGATTCAAACAATTTTTGAATCAAGAAAGGAGAAGCTTTAGCAAAGGGTTTTCCTCCGGTTGCGTGCACTACTAAGTACACTGGATTAGTGGACATTTTTTCGTTTGTTTTTGTTGTTGGTGCACAAGAACGTTTTGAATTTTTTGAATCCATAATTAGGGAAAAAATTCAGCTCCTAGTGACCCCACCCACCATGGAGCCCAGCAAGGAGATGCCGTCACATGGAGTACTTCCATAGACCGTCACACCAGGGTTTCCCATAAGCTATACCCTCACAATGCAGTCAAGAAGAGCACATCTAGACTGACGTGTCTGCCCGGTCTGCATCGATCGGTTGACTCCAAGCCGAGGTCAAGAATGACTCAACGACCAGCCGATTGACTCAAATGAAGCCTGATTTGAGCCTCCCGTTTATCCGAAGCAAAAGCCAAAGCAGTGTGTTGGGGACGATATGTGGCCCCTCAACTACCAGGATCCCCCTTTCCGGCATACGGGACACCACGCACGGCAAACACTTGGGTGGGTGTTTAGATCCCAGGGATGGTTAAGAAAAGTTACTAAACCATCTCTGGGAGGTCCCCTCACCACGGACAGTAATCCAAATCGAGGGGCCTTTTAAACAATAGCTAGTCTGTTAGCGCTGGTCAGCAATAGACCAAATTCAATATGAACGTTTGTTTCTTGAAAATTTGATCTCGATTTAAATACAGTATTTATTTTTAATATTACCAATATGTCATCGAAAATAAAANCCCCTGGCCTAAATACTTCATTGCAATATATCAAAGATTGTTGTATAGATATTATATTGTATTTTTATTGATATTAAAGTAAAATATTAAAATTTATTCATTTTTTGAAGTTTCTGGTTACTTTGAGTTGCCATCATCAACATACATTTTATCTTACATTGGTTGTATCCATGATTTCAGTGGTTTTATTTAGTACATGGCAGTGGCTGAGTGCTATAACCACTAAAATCATGAATTCGTGCCTTCCCAACAGGCTACGTTAAAATTTCCGAGTATGTTTATGTTCGTAAAACCTAAATATTTGGAAGATTTTAACATATATTTTTTCCCGTAACCCGACATATATTATATATATGTCGAGTTACGGTAAATAAATAAACCAAACTAATCTGTTTCCTGTCATAATAGTGCTGAAATGACATTAACATTATATTAAAGGCAACTGTACTGTACCTAAACATATGAATATTCTCTTAAAATCAAAGAAAGTTGTAAAGTCGGTAGGTTTTGATATACTGGTAAATGTTATCAAAATATATAAGTGTAATTTTTCAACCTATACATAAAACTACCGTAAGTTTTTAAATGAGTACGATTATTGGAAAAACAAAAGAACAAGTTTTTGAACTTTTCATGAGACGACGAAAATATAATGAAGACATTTTTCGATTTCTGTGCTAGAAAAGGCTCAAGTTCATAGGGCAATTCTTGTCAGATACGTTGTTGGCACAAAGATATATGTTGCATGAAATGACCAGAGAGATTCGCATACCTACATTTCACCGAATATTTTTATAATGTTCTAGAGCAGTTCTGGATACTTCAGGCAGGTTCACGTTGACTTATTCTTAGAAATTTTGTTATCTCGCTAACCATGCACATTTTTCTGCAAATAATGGCTGGATAAACAAAAATTTACTATTATTGCTTTGATGAAAAACATTAAAACATAAAGAGTACATAAAATCACAAGTACATTTAAATCGCTCAACTCGTCATCATCGTTAAAAATCCTACCTATCAACTGACATTTTAATTTATGGGAACATCACTAACAAAATTCACTTCGTTTTGTGCCATGGAAATCTTTAACATAATTTTATGAAAAAGTATTGTATAAAACACTGGACTGTAAAAATGTATTTCGAATAAAGCAACTTGAGATATTATCAATCATTACGTGTACACAAATATAAGGTTATAATTGTAAACATATTACATTCAAGAACTTTTATCTGAAAATGTTGCTTAACTTCTCATTTTGCTGATTTAATTAACGACAATTCGATTCGGCTGTGTCATAATTACCTAAAAAATAATAGTTCACAATGGCACTTGAAGAAGGTGTGTTCGATTAATTTCCTAACCACATATATCTAATAATTAAGATACTCTATTACATTATTGTTTTCTTAACTATATTTATTGTTCAATAAACAATGTATTAAATAAAACAAAGAATTTTAGAATTGCAAATAATACTTACCTTCAGTTTAAATTCCAAAGATAGATCTGCCGCAGAAAGTTTGTAAATCGACACAAAATCGTCATATAACTGTTAAAAAATCAGATTCGAAAATTTTTTATTAATCTACAATATCTTCTATTTTATAACGTTGCATCCGTTTAAGCATTAAAAATTTTTAAAGTACAATTACAAGAAGTACAGTAGACCCCCTATAACACTGTAGATAATTCCGTGTTATATGAATTCCATGTTGTATGAGTTACAAATATGTGTGTCGGGCTGTGAATGGCTCATGTATTTGTAAAATCTAAATGACTCATACAACATGGAATTCATATAAAACGGAATTATCTACAGTGTTATAGGGGGGTCTACTGTATAATAACAAACTCAATAAAAACACAATATAAAATAGATTAAGAATAATTGAAAATAACTATAAATATTACGACACATACAATCCCATTATTATCTATATCTATATATATATATATAGAAATGGACGTGTATGTCCCTATATTTCACTTTTTCGCCAAAACTACACATCGCACGTGAATAGTGTTTGTATGTGGTAGTAGCCCCAAGTCTCCATTCGTGTATAGGGGTGGTTGCGTCTCGATTGCTAGCTATAAGAGTGCGGGAGATATGGGCTTGAAAGTGGTTGACTTCGAAGATGTTAACAGTGGAAGTGTTAACAGTGGAAGTGTCAACAATAGAAGTGTTAAAAATGGAAGTGTCAACAATAGAAGTGTCAACAATAGAAGTGTTAAGAATAGAATTGTTAACAGTGGAAGTGTTGAGTAACAAAGGAAGTGTTAATATAAAGCGGTATGCAAGATTTACAGGCGGTTTTTTGCGTTTTTGCGGGAAATCGAACATATTTTTAGACTCGTGTAAAAATTCTCTAATTAGTCTGGAAACGGGGGACCTAATTCTTGCATTCTGTGAAAACGGCTAAGATTGGCTATAATGTAATTATCTTAATCTTAACTATCGTTACTTTTTAAAAACCCAGCGAAGCGGGTCCTTGCAGCTAGATTCTAGATTACTTAGAAAAACAGTCTTTTATATATA
>NW_019384915.1:355008-383090 GCF_000671375.1 Centruroides sculpturatus | reverse complement strand
TCTGCATCGATCGGTTGACTCCAAGCCGAGGTCAAGAATGACTCAACGACCAGCCGATTGACTCAAATGAAGCCTGATTTGAGCCTCCCGTTTATCCGAAGCAAAGGCCAAAGCAGTGTGTTGGGGACGTTATGTGGCCCCTCAACCACCAGGATCCCCCTTTCCGGCATACGGGACACCACGCACGGCAAACACGTGGGTGGGTGTTCAGATCCCAGGGATGGTTAAGAAAAGTTACTAAACCATCTCTGGGAGGTCCCCTCACCACGGACAGTAATCCAAATCGAGGGGCCTTTTAAACAATAGCTAGTCTGTTAGCGCTGGTCAGCAATAGACCAAATTCAATATGAACGTTTGTTTCTTGAAAATTTGATCATGATTTAAATACAGTATTTATTTTTAATATTACCAATATGTCATCGAAAATAATACGTGTTGTATTATCATTAAAAGACAAATTAAAGTATTTCTTTCGATTATCCAGAATTTTCCTTATCCGCACTACCTTCATCCCCAATTCGTCCAGATAATCGAGGTCCTACTGTATATAAACTATATTATTTGTGTATGAAAAGTTAGGTACTCTTTTCATGTTCAGTTGGCACAAATGTAAATGTAATATATAATTCTGTTCTCAAATTTTTTTTAATTAAATAAAGTCGAGTAATTCAACATAATTCAAAATTTCTAAAAATACACAATTCTAAATGTGAATATTTTTCTAAACCAAATCAAAAGTAACATTTCTTTAATTTTTTTAATAAATAGTAACTTTATACATAGCATATTTTGTTTAATAAAGACAGAAGCTTTAAAAATAAGATTACAAATATTTTAGTTTTTTAATGCAAACACACTAAATTTACAGTATAATTTATTAGTAGATAAATAAATAATTTGAGAAGGTCTTTAATTTAAAATTTCGTCACAAGATGGCATACATATAGCCTGTCAGAAATTTTAAAATGTGTTAATTTTCATAGAAAAACACCGGATATAATTTTTCTACTGCAAGTTACGATTTATTTTAGTAATTATGTAATTACCTTTACTAAAGCGCAATTAACGCTTAATTATTTTTTATGGGATATTTTTTATTAATTTAATTTAATCGTTTTAAACTTCTAATGCACAAATTTCACTTTGGTAATGTTTTTTAACGTAGTTTCTGATGTCATAAACAATGTCTGATAATTATAGAAACGTTATTTTTTATTTTTGTATGAGAAAAATTGTTACCATACGTCTGTGCATTACATACGATACACTGCATTTTTATGACAACAAAATGCTTAGCATTGTTCATTTACCAATATATAATATATCATAAATTAGTATCTTTTATAAAATATTTACTTCATTTGAAAAGCATATCACGATGTATGGCGAAAAACTGCGTATACTATAAAAGCTATAATCAATCAATCAATTAAAGTTTTATTGCACTAAGAAAAAAAATCCTTGTTACAGGGAAGTTATTTTATACATTAAAAAGCCATTGTTTTACATCTTATGTTGTTTCTTTTTATAAACAAATAATTTTAGAGATAGAAAAAATGTACATAAAAAAGTTTTAGTTGCATATCATTAGCTAAATATTAATTCATAACATCATTATCAAATATATTAGTAATCTGGGTAGTAAGTTATGTAGTTTATACATACCATTTTTTAGTAAATCTCCAATTCTTAACATATAATTTAAATTGTGGTTCATGCCAAGTATTTCTGTTATTTGGTATTTCCGACGATATTTTTTAATAGCTGTGCAGTCTTTCAACAGATGAAGAATAAAAAAGTTTTCCGATTTACACCAATAACACTTTTGTTTAGAACAATTTATATATGTATTATTAACCAACAAAGAATGTTGGCTCAAGTGTATGTGTATATACCCAACTGCATGAGAACCCTCGGCAAATTCTTAGGCAGCGTTACAATCAGGCTACCACCATTTATCAAGCCGAATTAGCAGCAATTCTTCAGGCTGTTCAGTGGAGTTTGACACTCTCTGAATGGTTCAAGCTTATCTCAATTTTAAGTGATTCTAAAGCTGCACTGACCTCACTTACGAATACTAATCTTCGAAATAGTATGATTAGGAATATTCAAGAAAGTGTAAGCTTAAGCTCGAAATGTTTTAAATTCTTCTATGTCCCATACCATGAAGGTATGGTGGGCAATGAGATGGCAGATGCTGCGGCAAAGGATGCTTCTAAAAATGAAAACCTACCTCTGACTATACAGCCTTATTCTTGAAATATCCTGACGAGGAGAATTTATGACCATCTTATTTTAGAATGGAACCAGTCATGGACCTCTTCGACCTAAGGGAATGTCACCAAGATGTTCTACCCAAGAATTTATGATTTTCTCAGGAATCCAATTAACAAATTTTCGTATTCCCTTTCTCAACTACTAACTGGACATGAAAACTTCAACTGCTATCTAGCTGCACGTAATTTGGCCAGCAGTACCTTCTGCTCCTGCGCAACTGGTAAAGCTGAAACTGTACAGCACATATTATACGAATGCCATATCTACGAAATCGAACGCTTTAGGCTAATGTTGGAAGTTATGTCCTTGGGGTATGGTTGGCCTTGTCCAGCCCATATCCTAGTGTCCAAAGAACTGTATGCCTACTTTAATTTCTTCATTAAGGACATTTTTAAGAAAAAAAACAGTTATCTGTCTAACCAAATTCCAATATTAGCTAACCATGGTTGTTACTGTATGCGCGTTGTCACTTCTTGTATATCTCTTGGCATTCCAGGTATATATTCATTGTTCTAGTGTAATACTCACTCCAGAGTGGTGCACTCACAAAAAAAAAACCAACAACAAATATTTATTTAGATCAAGTTGTAATAATAATCGTTTAATTTTCATATTTATATCAGTTATAATAAATCTGGAATCAGAGGGAATTTTTAAAATTTGAGAATACCATGGGTGATATGCTGATTACAATATTGAGTTTTGATCCTGGGTTATTAATTGCGATGTGGCCGATTCCATCAGTAGTGTACAGGCCTCTAGCATTTATCTCAGAAGATGAGTTTAGACAAAAGTGTGAGATACGAGACAATGGAGTGCTTTCGATTTTGGTGTACACTTCGATGTTTTACGGAGGAAAGACAGACTAAATTAATAGTTAACAATTATATATCGTATCAATTGAAGATTAACGGATTTAATTGGAAGTCGCCTGCAAAAATTCCGAAGGAAGTGAACCTGTCACTGAGATCGCTTGCAAAACGAGTTGAAAACCCTACATAGTGTCAAAACTTACAAAATGACTGTGAAACTGGATTTACGTTGTGCTGCTAGAGTTACTTTTTTAGAAGTTGGGGTGGTGACCCACCCCCCTCATCCGGAGGGGGTCACCACCCCCGTACAAACAATAAATGTTTAATGGACCGCAACCCTTCGCGAGATATAAGCCCCTGAAGTTTCGCCTACGTCATATCCAGTCACGTGACATTGTGGTCAAAAGGCAGTCCTACTGCATGAAAAAATATTTTAACGCGCACTTGCGGACACCTTCCTTAGGTCTCTCTCTCCTCGCACTTCCCCGTCACCGTCTATGCCTTCCGTGTCAGCCCGCAGTCCACGTCACCCGTAGTCGCCATCTATTACCTGTAAATACAACTATATATTATTATTTATTAGTCTTACCTTGGCCGGGCCTCGAACCGAAATCTATGTTGACTGTAGTCCAAGCCTTTCTCCACTAGTCCAGCACGTCGTCTTACCAGAAACATTTCGGAACCCATATTTGAGAGGAACAAGCCCAACGACAGCACTACGCATGACAGCCAAATCATGTGGTCGTTCCTCAGCCATAGAGATGCAGCGCACTCCGAGGGCAAATGGGACGCAGGTCACGTGACTGTCTCCTCAGGCTCCGTGGGACAATGAGTGCCAGTTGCGGGTCATGTGACCGTTTCCTGCGGTTATATAAGCCTTACTCACCTTCATATCCTCGAACCCAGTATTTGTTAAGTATTGAAAACTGCAACATGCCTTATTCATGTAACATTTCGGCATCAGCCGTTATGGATCCCACCACAATATTCAATAATATAACATCTTACAGTCTTCTTCACCATCTCCCCACTGAAGAGGCCGCACAGAAACTTTGCCATCTCGTGGGGCTCATGCTACATCCCAACCTAACCGGTTTCTTCCGCCATGTTCTAAGTGCGGAGGTAAGCCTTTCCTCGATTCCTGCATTTACACAAGTGCTATCTGCAGCTATCTGGGTTAATGTTACCAATGGTTCGAAAATGGCATCACTTCAGTTAGATTCGTTTCATTTCCATTACATTAGCTACATTTTTATCTGTCTGGACCACAAACCGTCAGAACTACGCCCATTTTGAAACCATGGAAAACAGTAACCACTATCCTGTTTTGATATTTGACCCGTGAGTAAATAATAGTAGTAGTAATGGTAAGCATTAACTGCCAATATTCCAATTTACTAGTTTTTCGATATTTTTTTCGTAATTTTTAGGCACTATGCAGAAGGAACCAACTCCATCTGACAGGATCGGATTCGTCTACCACTGTAAAAAAGTACAGCAGAAAAAGATGAGGAGGCGCACCGGCGGCACCGTCTTTAGGGCCATGTGCAATGGTTCCCTGTCGAAAAAGTTCCCTGTGCACTGGCCATGTGCACTGGTCGAAAAAGATGTTGTGGGTGCAAACCCAAAACACCTTTTTCGAAAGGACACAGCTTTCAGCTCAAGAGGTATGACATTTGAAGTCGCTCGCGAAACGTGATCGCATAATCGGCAGTTTCTTTTTCTCTGGGTAACGTTACGCTATGCATTTCTGTAATTTGATCGTATGGCTTGAAATGATATGTGTTTTGTTGGTTTTTCTATTTTACAGATGCTGATGCTTGTCTATTTGTGGGTCAAGCAGGAGCCGGTCACCGTCGCCGCAGAGGAATGCGGCATGGCCCCCAAAACAGCAGTAGATTGGTACAATTACTGCCGTGAAGTTGTGGAAGTTTTCGTCTCTCACCAGCAAAATATCCAGCTCGGGGGTGAAGACATGCACGTTGAGGTGACCATCGACCCTCGTTTCTGACTTTGCCGAAATGTCTGTCTCTATATTCGTATGTTTTACTTTCAGATCGACGAGACCTTCACTCAGAGGTGAAAATACAACCGCAGCCATGAAATTAAAGGCACCCAAATCACCATCTTTGGTGCCTATTGTCAGGAAACAAAAGAGGTGATGTACTGGCATGTAAGTAGTAGCCAAGCATTATTATTTCCTTTTATTTTTTAGTTTATGTGGAAGATTTGTTATAATTTCTCATATTCTTTCAGGTGGACAACAAGAGCCGATGTGTTCTCTGGAACCACATGCTCAGATACATCGCCCACAGTTCCATCATTGTTTCCGACAGCGCAACCCAATATCACGGTTGTACGACGATGGGCTTCTCTGAACATAAGATCGTCAATCACAGCCAGCGGGGCCCCAGGAGGTAAAGAAGATAAAACTGTGCAATGTGTTATGCGAAAGAAATGAACAGGCGTTATTGAAAAGTGACATTTTTCTTTTATTTCCCGAGCAGATTTGTCAACACCGATAATCCCAAGGCCCACACTCAGAACATCAAGTGCAGAAATTGCCAGCTGAAGAAGTCCATCAAGTCGCTCCGCACTGACAGGAGCCTGCAGAGCTACAACTGTATGTACATGTACAGGACGTGGGTCCTGTCCCAGTTGCCAACAACATCAGCAAAATTCCAACAGTTTCTCGGGGACAATGCGGCCATCTACTCGGGCCCCGGTCGTCAGGGTCTCCAACTCCGGATGATCGGTGTGCCCACAAATCAACATCTGCCGCCGGATGAGCCCTATTTCGATGTTCCCGTGCACAAGGGCAACGTAGAAAAACAACAAGGGGATGACAACTGCCCAGTGAGTAGTGCAGCTTGTGTATAGTGCGCATGACCAAAGGATACCTATTTGCGGATGTGAAACCTGGATTATGTAATTTTTCAGACAACATCAGGTGCCAACAACACCTTTGTCATCGACCCCCAGGACCTAGCCAAAACGAGGACCAGAAGCCTCACCCCGTCCTCACCTACGCAACATCAGAAATAGGCTAGGCGTCGCCAAGAAGCGAAAGGTTGTGGCGGGAGACGCAGGAGGAAACGTTGTTAAAGGTGAATGTACAATCTGGTTTCAAAACAATTTTCTATTAGCCTAAGTAGTGACAGTAACCTCCGAAGAGGTAGGTCAGGTGTTTTGGACAAGCCGCGAAAGGGGCACATAGTACTAGCCGACCGCGATCGAAACAAAGTGTGTTGGTAAATGACTTAGGGCCCGCGCTCATCTTTGACTTAGGGCCCTAGGCCCCTAAGTCAAAGATGAGCGTGGGATCGTGCGAAAAGGACCTAACTCTGCAATAATTAGACTGTAATAACATTAGAATAGGTCGATAGGCTTAGCAATGCTTAGTACGATACAATAATTAGACTGTAGTAATAGAATAGGTCGATAGGCTTAGCAATGCTTAGTACGATAGCCGACCGGACGAGCAAAACCCACTGTGTCGGCGAATGAGAAGTCCTAGACCCTCCCGAAATCAAGGAGGAGCGCGGGGTCATGCGAAAAAGACCTAACTGCAATAATTAGACTGCAGTAACGTTAGAATAGGTCGATAGGCTTAGTAGAAAAAGCGACGAGACTCGTCGATCCCAATCACCGGAAATGATGTAGGCGATTCTTTACAGTGCTATATCTCGTAAAAAGTCACGCGCGTGGGTATGGTTTCTTTGACTCTTTCGTTCGCACTAAGGGCTCTTCAATTAGGAGGGGTCGCCAATCCGCTCATTTGCAGAATAAATTGTGACTAACATGCAGTCATATGACCCATAGAACAATTTTCGGAAGACTATATCTCACTAAGGGTCGCGGGTAGCAAGTGGTTCATTAGACATTTATTGTTCGTACTGGGGAGGGCTACCCTTTGGGGGGTGGCGACCCCCTCATTCAGAGGGTAAATCTTACCAGAAGTTGCCAACTAAATATTCAGCGACATAATAACATTGGGTAATATTGTGTCATTGTTCTCGTTCGCTAGTGAAATGGCTGTCATATGCTGTAGAGTAAATAAGGAAAAATATGGAAATTATCAATTTTATTGAAAAACTGTTGAGTTCCTATATTAAAAGAAAATTAATAATATGGATACGCCATAATGGCCACTGAAATGGCCTCGTAGGTTTTTATGAAAAAAGAAACAAGAATTTATAAACATTTTGTGAATGCAACTTTGCTCCACCATATCATTTTAATTCACAAGTGTGTGAGTTACAAAATATTAACTGTTAAAACTATTCATATTTAATATTTGTATCTTTAATATTTTGTATTAAAAAATACAAATTTTTCTTCCATGTTATAATTTCTGTTCTTTTTTTTATAAATTATTATAGTTGTAGTGAAACAAGAGATACTTCAAATATAATTATTTCTTATTGATAAACTACATTGTTATCAGTCATAAATAATGAAATGGTCTATTCGAGAATGAGGCCTGCGTCTTTAATATTAAATTAAACTTATCGACTGACACATTTAAATAACGACCTTCAATAAAACACAATCTTCTAACGACATCATTTCGCATTTCTTTTTTTTTTTTCAGACAATTTCGAACAAAGAAATAAACTTCCTTTGCTGCTAAACTAATTCATTAACGCCTGCCCCTAATTTCAAAGGTAAAAGAAGTGCCCGAGGTGGGTTTGAACGAGTTTAGACCATAAGTGGCAATTTAATGGTTTTATTGAATGGCGCGTCATTGAGGAAGAGCATTAATGCTTAACCGCAAGAACGACTTTCGAAATTGATTCCCATACTTTCTTAAATTGATAATATTTCATACATTGTTATAAATATTTTTTGTATATTTCGATGTTTTAACCTAATGTTCGAACCATTTTAAATCACTTTGTCTTTGCCAACCGTTAGGTCTTAGAATTGACATATTTTCGGAAGATCCATAAAATATATCAAGAATTCACTTCATAGTTGAAAAACTGCACTCGTACGTAAAAATCAATATTAAATCATATAATTCTTTGATCTGAGCAACACCTTATTATTAACACGTAATTAACTGTTTTGTCACTTCGAAAAACTGGGACCACAGTTCTACGAACTTTGATAGTTATGCTTTCGTAACATTGTAACGTTCTATATTCAGGGGAGAATGAGCTGAATGAAGGGAGACAACGTCTCTGTGTGACACATTGCCTCCTCTCATTCAGCTTTTCTTCGTGTTACATCGAATTGTATATTTCTGTGCGTCGTTAGATTCGTTTATTTGTTTCATTTTTTGACAACTTCATATTTACAAATTCTCTTAGTCCAGAGTTAGCGAACCTTTTAGTTCACGAACAGTATAGTAAGCATACTGTATGTTTAAAAATGTTTATGCATGCCAAAGTTTTAGATTAACAATATTCAAAGGAATGAAATGAATATTGTTATTCTAATCTTCTAGTGCTTTAATTATACCGTAATAAACGTAACAAAGCCAATTGAAAAAGGATAATCAAATGATAAACCGAAATCACGTGATAATTTACATGCCAGATGATTTCTCCCGATGTGACACAGGTTCTTCACGTGTTCTATTCGTACGGATAAGTTTTTTTTTTACGTTAATTGAATTTGAACCTATAAACAACACCTAAGACAATAATATATAATTGTGAAACCACCGGAAGGGAGGGGTAGGTCTCCCGATCCGGCAACAGGTTGTTAAACCCTTTCACTGTCAGGATNGTGTTCTATTCGTACGGATAAGTTTTTTTTTTACGTTAATTGAATTTGAACCTATAAACAACACCTAAGACAATAATATATAATTGTGAAACCACCGGAAGGGAGGGGTAGGTCTCCCGATCCGGCAACAGGTTGTTAAACCCTTTCACTGTCAGGATGAGTAGTTGAAGGATTCTTTTTCCCGTTGTAACAAGTCGAGTGGTGGAGGGAGGAGCGCGTCGGTGAGACGACAGGCGATATACGAGAAAACGAGGAGGCCAGATATAACATAAGAAAAATTAACAATTTATTAAACCAAGTAATACAACGTATAGTTTGCGTCCCTAAAACGCGGGGAGACCGAGAGAGAGCTTACAATAATTGGTTCCATACCTCTTGATCTGTTATCCACGCTACTCTTTGAATTAGGAAAATTTCTCTTCTAGGAAAGTTCACTGATGTAGGAAAGGTCACTGTTTAACTATTTGAATCCTGGATTTAGGGAAGTTCACTAGACAAAAAGGACACTATTTGAAATTGGTCTTCTTCCGGCACCTGCTCCGGTACGACTCCCCCGAGAAGGGGAAGGAAGGGGTTTTTATAAGTTCGGCGTGGGAGAATGGTCACGTGATTGATTGTTGTGAGGTAAAAGGTATGTAGATGGGTCATGCTAACTATCAACTTTGGCGTTGGAATGTGGGATTAGTTTCAAATTGAACGGATGTTTATGTCGAATGTAACGAAAAGTTTTTTTTTCCGTTAGGTTTCACTTTAGGTTAAAGAAAAATTTAATTAGATTTTAAGCAAATACAGGATAATAAATCAATAAATAGTCGATAAAAATTCCGAATCTCACATAATAAATATTTGAAGTCGTAACTTCTCTACTGCTAACAAAAAATTTTGTATTAAATATGTTGCATAGAGGAAAAAAATATTAATTTAAAAGCTTGTTTAATAATTTTTAATGATAAATTCTTTTCAAACAAAGTTATATCACATTATCAGTTATAAAAAATAAGTTATTATTTTTGTAGAAGACAGAAATGTTTAAATACTTTAATCAAGGTGTTCATATGTTATAATAAACTATGAGATAAACATAAAAGAGAAACAATTAATAAAAAGTTTTGAAATTTAAATACTTCATATTAAACATTCAATAATAATAATAAACTACTTTCAGCTAAATAATAATAGTAAATATACTTAATTAATAGAACTTTTAAATTGTGTTGAAACTTCAACACAATTTAATAAGATGCCAGGTATCTATATTTTAAACATGTTAAACATTATAGACTTAATAAGACAGTAGAAACAGTTAAAATTATTAAAAAAAAAAAAAAATTTTCACAACATCTCAATTAGAATATCATATTACTAAGCCTTATTGCCATATTTTACTCAATATGATATATTATAAGTAGGGTTTGGGTCCTGGGACGTCTCGTGTCTCGAAGTCCCGAGACTTTTTCTAAATTTAATTGTCTCGGGTCCCGGGACTTTTTGGTAAAGACTCGAGATACGCTTATCGAAATTGTATTGTAATAATTTTATTTTCAAAAGGTTAGCCAAGCGACTCTTCCTTTCTTCTCCCTCCTGTTTACAAATAAACAACGCAGGTGGGGATAATTTACAAGGCTGTGTGACTTTTAACCTTACTATGTTAAGAGAGAATCTTTACAAATGCGTTTGCCGCCATATTGTTATTTTGTGACGTTTATTTATGAGATCGTGATATTTGTGACTGTCTTTGTCAGCACTGTCTGCTCAGTCAGTCAGTCGTCAATTTCACTTTGAGGTGAAGTGCTGTGCACAGTTGTGTTACGACACTCTTGTGGAAACGACACCCATCTCATGTAAGTTAAAACAAACACTAGATTTTGTTTACTTCAGTTAGACGTTTACCTTGGATGAGATTTGTTATTTTATAAAAAAAAGTAATTGATATGATAGTGATACTCAGTAAACAAAGATATAGCATTAATTTTGGATTATTATTATTGTTTCAGATCGTCAACAAATTTAAATAGATACCAACCTATTCATTTAATATGCAACATATATCAAAAGTGTGGAAACATTATAAAAAAATAAACAAATCAACCGCACAGTGCTCATTATGTCCAAAACAAATTTCATGTAAAGGGTCGAATACTACAGGCCTTGACAGGCACCTGCAAAGAGTTCACAATATTTTTGTAAATCAGCTGGAAAAATCAAAATCAGTTATACAGACTGGGACATCTTGCGAACCAGAATTTAAAAAAATTAAAACTGAAAAGCAGTCTACAATAATAGGATATGTTGCAAAAAAGTCTTTGCCTGAAATAATTTCTCGCTTGGCGGCAGAGGATGGACTTAAAATAAGGGCAATCACAAAGAGTAAATTCATTCGTGAGAGTATTATCCAGAGAGGTTATAAAATGCCTAAGAACAAAACTGATGTCATGAAAATCATATTGAGTTATTATGAAGAAAGAAAAGAAGAAATGATTCAGACTTTAAAAGATTCTGTCACTTCTGGTACACGTTTCAGTCTTTCAGTTAATGAATGGACCAGCGTTCAAAACCGGAGATACTTTAATTTGTGTCTGCATGGTGTGAACGGAGAAGTTTTCAATTTAGGATTAGTGTATATACCCGGAAAGTGTGGTGCCGAAGAGACCAGACAAATAGTTGAAGATACATTGAAAAAATTTCACTTGGATTTTGAAAAACATATTGTGGCCACCACCAGCGATGGTCCGAACGTAATGAAGAAGTTTGGAAGGGATAGCCCCAGCGAGATGATCTTATGCTTGAACCACGCAATACATCTAGGAGTTGTACACACATTTTATAAAAAAAGTCAGGCTACTGCCACATCCGCAGCTTCTACCTCCGAAGATTCTGATGACAGTGAGGATGAAATCATGGGGAACAAAAACACTTCTGATGAAGAAGAGGAATGCAATGCCAGCTACGAAACAAACTGCTCATTACAACCAATTGATGAAATTAAAAAAGTGCTTGATGAAACTCGATTCCTAGTGAAATTGTTTAGAAAAAGTCCACTGAAAAACAGTCAATTACAGAAATATGTTAAATCAGAATTTGGAAAGAAACTCAGTTTACTACTAAATGTCAAAATGAGGTGGAATTCTATAATTGTAATGGCAGAAAAGTTTTTGAAGCTCAAAAATTGCGTATAGAAAGCGTTGATTGATTTAAACATGTTAGACAAATGGAATGAAGACAATCTTCTTATTTTGCAGTCAATCGTTACTTTATTGCAGCCAATCAAGATAGCTGTAGAAGCCTTAAGCAGACAAAACGCTTCGTTACTCACAGCCGAAGCAATAATTGACGTTTTACTGCAAAAAATTCAATTAACAATGACAAATGTTAATCTGGCGGTATGGTTCTTTGAAACATTGAAAGCCCGTCTAGAAAAAAGAAGGTCACAATGGGTTATATGCACTGGCCACCACAGCTCAGTCACAAAATACTGATTTTTTTTCTTCGAATTTGAATAAAACTGCACTTATTGCTTTTGCGGAAGATCTGTATTACAGACTTTTTGAAAATATCCCTCGTATCCAAATGCCAGATTTGGAAATAATGGACATCGAATCCAGTACCAGTAGCTCTACAGTACACAACAAATCCCATGAGTCGTTTCAAAGTCAAATGGAACAGGCAATCAAAAAAATCGAAGAAAATGTACCCAAAATTTTTGCAAAAAGATCAAGAGCAGCATTAAAAAAAGGAGTTCCAGTTATTTGAAGCAACCAGAAAACGTACTGAAAGTTTGGGACTACTTTATAAAGCTTTAAACACAATAAGACCGACATCCGTTGAAAACGAGACAGTGTTCTCCTTGTCCGGAGGCATTATTAAAAAAATCAGAAACAGATTGTCAGACAAAGCTGTAAATGCTCTGATGTTTTTAAAAGCCTATTTTATTAAATCAGAAAAGATATCTAATTGCTAGTTCATTATATTATTTATTATGACTAATGAATGGAGACTAGGTGATGATTATTAAGTTGATTAAGAATTATACATACGAATTGTTTAGACCTTAATTAATGTTATAAATGTTATGATTTGATTTTATGTTCAATACATGTTGATTTTTACTAAAATTGCTTTTTTATTGATACATCTTGCCAAAAATAAACTCGATTCTAATTTTATTCTGAGAAGTCTCGAAGTCCCAGGACATCCAGGAATTTTGATCGTGGGTTGTCTCGTGTCCCGGGACTTTGAGAATGTCGAGACTTCCCAAACACTAATTATAAGGCCTTAAACTTCACATATAAATTATTATAAAGTAACATTTATAGACAAGTTAAAAACTTTTGATAGTTTTAATAATAAAGATTATTCATTATTATTAATAGTTTTTTTAAAAAATGGCAATTTATATTTTTTTAGTTTATATTATTAAAGTAAAATGAATTACTAAATTTGTAATTCGTATAACAACAACACAGGCTAAAATTCAGGCATTTTCTGCTATTCCATTAACTCGTTTCAAAAATTTGCATAAAATTTCGGTTAAAATAAATCTGTCAATATTCTTACCAAGCATATATACGATGGACCAATCTCCTACAGACAATCGCTTAATTAACAATTCCAAATAAGTTTCCCGTACAAGCCTGTAACGTATGGATAAGATATACAATCCTATCTTTCCACTTATTATTAAAATAATACAGTATAAGACAGATATGGCATTCAATAAAATTAAAATGATAAACCAGAACCATAAAAATATAGAAAGCTTTTCGTTAATTACATTTAAAGATAACATACACAAATTATCAATTTATATTATATTACCGGACAATCCATAATAGTAAAAAGAAAAAAACATTTGCTCATCCTCGGAAACATTTCTAGCATTGGATTTATTGCAGAATTATCATCGTTCATGTTATATTTAATTACTTCTATTCCGTAATTTAAAAATTTGCCATTTAAAAATACATTAACCAAATACATTTGAGAAATGGCATTAATTAGACACAGTAATTCACAAGCAAAGTAACGAAGAGCGTAACAATCGTGACATCCCATACTTTCGTGTAGAAACTTAACTACGACAGCAATATTTTCCCGCTTCTGAGTTTCTTCGTACATCATGTTGTCACTCTTCAGACTGAAAGCTTGAATTAAGCCACCTTTGCAGTGTTTCCACATCCGTCTTGGCACGTAGAAGAGGACAGACTGAAAAAACAGGAAGAAGCAAACCCATTGATAATACGTATGCTGATAGAAATGCTCTTTGTTTTCATATTTTGAATTGATTCCGGGAAAAACACTTTCTTCTTTGCTCAAATTTGGTTTTTTTACTGTAAATGTGCCATGAATCCAACAGTAAGTATCCATCACGTGTTTATCGATGTTTTTTCTTTCCATTCAGCATGGGTTTGCCGACATATTGCGTTGCTGATAGAATGTCACAAAAAACGAGTAATATAACCACAGTGTAAATATAATGGGAACGAAATACCATGCTATCTATTTCTATTCTGTTTAACCTCACTAACTTCTTTACTTCATCAAATTTTAAAAGCTCCAACATTTTTCAAATTGAATATTTTACTGAAATGTCTTGGCCCGAAACTAAACCAACACCCTCTGATGTCTTAATTAGTCAAATTGAATATTTTATTTTAAAATAAGTTTAAATAAAAGAATTATTAAAATTTTTTTATTTAAACATTTAAATTTTTATCATATAAAAAAATTTTAATTTTTTATGATTTAAATTTTATTTTATGTAATTAATTATTATAAATTTTAAATTATTTTAATTAAAACATTGTTAAGGTATTCCAGTAGTTTTTTTTTTATTAAACTGTCTTTCCGTTCTATACTTAAAACCAAGTTAATATTTGACAACAATGATTTATTTTTCAGTATTAACTTTAAATTTACAAACACATGTTTTATATAAGTAATCTCTCTAATCTTGTATTATTTAATAACGGTATTGAATATATTACAGCAGATTCTCGTTAATTCAAATTCAGAGCTAGAGTAACTATCTGCAAAAGGTCTAATGCTTTATAAGCGTGTTAAAAATTTTAACTGTTACAAAACAAATTCATTGTTTATAAACTGAACAGAATTCCTATCCAAAATGGATTTAAATAAAATATCAAAAAATTAATCGTCATCTTAGTAATTCTGGAACTCAGGTGAAAATTGGAATCGAATGACAAAACATTTTGGTTTATTATTTAATTATATTCTCCNAAATCTGAGTTGTGAGTTGTTTAAATTTCCATTTGTTTTGTTGAAAAATGTCATTTTATTGGCAAAATTCAGAAATGTCAGTGAAATTGTTAAAAGAACTCAGATGCTATCTTCATAAATATATAGTAATATTTGAAGTATTCTATTATAATTATTATTATTGTTATTATTAGCAAGGAAAATAATAAAAGAAACTTATAGTAAGGATAAAGAACAATGTTAGGAAATAAATTTCAAATTACAAACAACTTTAAATTTCATTTGTTTTACACTTTTTACTTTTTACATAATTTGTAATAAATAAATATACAGTAGAATGTTGATTATCCAAATGCCAATCAACCAAAATGTCGATTAACCAAAAGCATTCCAGTCAGACTGTGTTGTGCTGAATCGAATGTTTTTGATACTACATTAACTTCTAAAGTATAATTTGTTTTGTTTTTATTTGTTATTTTTCAATATATTTATTTTGTTTGTACAAAATAAAGAAATAATTTTTAACAATACAATAGTCACAATTATTATTATAAAAATTTTCATTAGTCTTTAAGATCGACGAAAATTCAATGCAAAGCGACATGCAATGGAGAAAAATTTAAACATAGGATATATTAATATACTATTATTGGGATATACCAGGGGTCGGCAGTTTGTCAAGTGAGAAGAGCCAAATTGTCATGAAAACAGGATAACAAAAGTACCAGAGAGCCGCATATTAATTTAAATGTGCGAAATACGACACACGACAGGGGCGCCTCTAGTGGACATTTTTCGCATAACGTTACACGGATGGACGGACACGCATTCAATGCGTTATACATATAGATATGCTTCAAATGCTACCACTCTTATGCGACACATATTGATCAACGCGAGTGTGGTCGTGTGCGGACGGCGTATGATTCTATCTCATAAAGGCATAAGTTATAAGGCTGCGGTGAAATGAGGTGAGGTGAAATTGGAGTTTATGTCCGAAGAGCTGCAAACGTCTATGCAAAGAGCCGCATGCAGCTCGTGAGCCGCTAATTCCGACCCCTGCATTAGGGGTATCATTCACTGAGAATTTGTTCCTTGTGGCCTGACAGTCAATTCTTACTTTTACTGTGATGCTTTGAGGAACCTTAGACAAAATGTGAGACAAAAAATACCGATCTGTGGCTCAACTGCAATTTGCTGTTACATCACAACAATGCGCCTTCTCACATCTCTTTGAAGACAACACAGTTTTTGGCAAAAAACAGGATGGTGGTTGTTCCAATCCTCCTACTTACCCGATTTAGCCCTCTCTGACTTTGTCTTGTTCCTGAAAATGAAATTGAAGTTGAAAGGACATNTTAATATTGGAAATGAAAATAATAAAAGAAACAAACAATATTTAAAGTTAAAATAAATGAAAAATTAATTGCATAATTTACAAGTATTTTATTCTATAATAATGAACATTATCAGGTTACACACAAGTTGGAATGTTGAAACAGATTTGAACATAAGAATAGTTTTTAAAAAAACTTGAATTTCAAGAGAATAATAATTTTTTAAATACTTGTTAATGTAATCAAATTAATAATATAAACAAAATATATTAAATCACATACATTGATATATAAATTTACTTTTTAAGTCAATTTATGCACCAGCAAAACCTATCCAAAAGTTGATATTGACTTATATAAAGGGTATAAAATGTGAAATTTTTACCTAAGTCAACATTAATATTTTTATCTAAAAGTTTTGTTTACATCTATACCTGCTGTAAAAGTTGATCCCCAAACATATGGTAGGCTACAGGTAGGCTAAAGCTGAAATGCAGACTCATTAATAGTCTGTAGTGAAAGAGTATAATAAGGCAATATTATTTTCTTAGAGTCACTAACTGTAATATCTTCCAATATGTAATACCTATAATATATAACTCGCGTAAGCAATAATATTTATATATGACACCAAGCAACTGTAAAAAATCTTCAGTAAATTATTTTAGTAAGAACTTACATACATTAGATGTACATTTGAGCCAAAATCAACACCTTCAATAAAATATTAATAGATACACAACATACGTAAATCCATGATAATGCTTCTATATCTGGTATATGATAGTAAAATACTGTAGGATGCCTTTGCTTATTCTATGAAATCTGCATCATTGATGTACTCTTGGCACATCAGCTATTGGAAACAGCTTGTGATGTAGTATTTCAGTATAAATTTTTATTATATTAATTTCTATGTTACATAAGTTCAACACAAGTTTTAATTTAAAACATTTGTGATAGTCTGATGAGAAAGAGTAATTGGTGTATAGTGATTTAAGAGAACTGTTCCCCTTGTTTACCATTGACTTATACACTAGAACTGTTCTCCTTGTTTACCATTGACTTATACACTAAATCAGTTTATATACTGATAAATACAATATGTCAGCAATTGTATTAATTGCTGTAGATGTAACATTTTTTCAAGATTATATGTGGAAACATCAGACAGTTTGTAATTAAGAATTACTAAAGTTTCAAACAGAAAAGGAAGGCTATCTTTATCAACTCTTCAAAAAATAGCTCTAAGCAAATTTAAGACTTCTGTCAAAAAGTGTTGTAATGTTAAATGCAAAACACATGGTAACAGCAGCATACAAGATCTGATATAAAGGAGAGCCCAAATTAAAATTTAATATGAATCACTATATATTTTAATAAATTTCATCTTTTAATACTTACATAATGAATTATCTGCTAGAGAAATCTCCATATGTTGTGAAAGACTATAATAAGCAACTGTGGAAATCCTGGGACAGGGCCATGTCAAAGTCAAATACACATTATTTGAAGGAGATTTTTTTATTGATTGCTGTGAAGTGGCATCAAGGGATTCTGGGATTGAACTGATTTGAATCACTAGGAATAAAAGTGACAGATATTCATAATGTTAAGCATTTCATTTTGGAAGATATCATGCATGAGTTCCTGGATGTTTTTAAGAAAGAACTGGGGAACTTTAAGAGTACACCCATACATTTGCATCTGGATCCAAAGATTTGTCCAACCCATTTGAAAACTAAGAAACATAGTATTTGCTTTGAGACTTAAAATTGAGAAGTTACAAATACAGGATCAAGGAATCCTCAAACCAGTGACCTGTTCATAGTGGACCTCACCTATTGTTTCTGTCTTAAAGCCTAATAGTGAAGTTAGGCTATGCAGTGATTACAAATGCATGCTCAATAAGGCACTGGAAAATCATTCGTATTCAGTTCTGGCTGTCAAATTCTTTCCAAACTTATGGAATTTATCACTTTTTCAAACTCAACCTGTCACAAGCTTGCTTACAATTAGCTGTTGATGAAGCTTTAACTATGCCACAGACAACTGTGTTGTTCCAGGGAGCATTCAAGTGCAAACATTTGCAATTTGGGATATCTTCTACACTTGGAATATTCCAGCATTTCATCAAAACACTGCTGGTGAGCATTCTGGGAGTCTTGCCATATTTCAGCAATGTCTAATCAAGGGTTTCTACACTAGAGAAGTTTGCAGAACAATTATGGGAGGTCCTGTGATGTTTTTCCAAATCACGGTTGTGAGGCACCTGAGAGAGATGCATTATAAGGGATTCTGTGAATCAAATTTTTGGGATACCAGATTGATGAGAGGGCATCAGACCTACCAAAGACAAGATGAAAACTATCCAGGAGGCACCTATGCTGAGGAATAGGAAAGAATGCCAGGCATGTTTTGGTCTGTTGAACTTTTATCATGTATTCCTGCAAGGCAAGGAATATATTAGCTGAACTCCTTCATTGTTTACTAGGGTTTGCGTCCCGGGACGTCTTGTGTCTCGAAGTCCCGGGACTTTTTGTAAATTTAATTGTCTCGGGTCCCGGGACATTCGGGTCAAGACTTGAGACACGCTTATGGAAATTGTATTTTCGAAATTTTATTTTCAAAAGGTTAGCCGAGCGACGCTTCCTTTGTTCTCCCTCCTGTTTACAAATAAACAACGGCCGTGTGACTTTTAACCTTACTCTGTTAAATGTTTGTTAAAATATTTGCACACTGGCCACCACAGCTCACAGTCGCAAAATACAGATTCTTTTACTTCGAATTTGAATAAAACTGCACTTATTGCTTTTGCGGAAGATCTGCATTAGATCTGCGGAAGATTTTTGAAAATATCCCTCGTATCCAAACGCCAGATTTGGAAATAATGGATGCCGAATCCAGTACCAGTAGCTCTACAGTACACACCGAACCCAATGAGTCGTTTCAAAGTCAAATGGACTTTGAAACGACTCATCAAAAAACGACAATCAAAAAATTGAAGAAAATGTATCCAAAATTTTTGCAAAAAGATCAAGAGCAGCATTAAAAGAGGAGTTCTAGTTATTTGAAGAAACCAGAAAACGTATTGAAAGTTTGAAACTACTTTATAAAGCTTTAAACACAATAAAACTGACATCCGTTGAAAATAAGTGTGTGTTCTCTTTGTCCAGAGGCATTATTACAAAAATCAGAAACAGATTGTCAGACAAACTGTAAATGCTCTGATGTTTTTAAATGCCTATTTTATTAAATCAGAAAAGATGTCTAATTGCTAGTTCAATATATTATTTATATGACTAATGAATAGAAACTAGGTGATGATTATTAATTAATGATTAGTATGATTGCTAAGTTGGTTTTATAATTTTAAGATTTCACTGCCAAAAAATGAACCTATGATTATAAGAATTAAACGTACGAACTGTTTAGACTTTAATTAACGTTATAAATGTTAGGATTTGATTTTATGTTCAATAAATGTTGATTTTTACTAAAATTGCTTTTTTATTGATACATCTTGCCAAAAATGAACTCGATTCTAATTTTATTCTGAGAAGTCTCGAAGTCCCGGGACATCCCGGGATTTTGATCGTGGGTTGTCTCGTGTCCCGGGACTTTGAGAATGTCGAGACTTCCCAAACCCTATTGTTTACTCAGCAATGGATCACCTTGGAAGTGGAATAAAAGTCATGAGAAAGCTTTTGAAAAGATAAAACAACTGTTGTCAGCTGATACTTTCCTTGTTCACTTTGTTGAAAAGAAGCCAATCATTCTCACTGATATGATGCTTCCCAATAAGATGTCAGAGCTGTTTTGAGTCACAAGTTAGCAGATGGAGTTGAAGCACCCATTGCCTTCTATTCTAGAATCATAAATGCAACCAAACATTGATATACACAAATTGATAAAGTGCTTGCCATTATCCAGAATGTTAAGACATTCCATAATTATTATGTGGGTACTGATCAAAAGCCCTTATTTGATCTGTTGTCTAGTGACAAATCTACACTGCCCATAATGACCCTGAGGTTGCAATGATGATCTCTGATGTTAAACTCTTACAACTACAGTCGACCCCCGTATAAGATCATTGATTATTTTGTTTTATATGAATTCCATGTTGTACAAGTCACTTAAATTTTACAAATACGTGAGCCGTTCACAGCCCGGTACACGTATTTGTAAAATCTAAGTGACTCGTACAACATGGAATTCATATAAAACGGAATAATCAATGATCTTATACGGGGGTCGACTGTACTGTTTTGTTTACAATCAGGCAAGTCAATTTCTCATGCAGATGTACTTAATTTGTTAACCACACTGCATATTAATGAGCCATTATCCAATGAAATTTTACTTCTAGAAGCACTAGATAAACCATCACTACAGGCTGATGAGATTGCCCATATGACTACCCAAGATCTTATGCCATCATGAGTCCTCAACTGGGTGTAGAAGGGGTGGCCAATGGAAAAACTAGATGCAGAGTTTGCACCTTTTTCCAAAAGAAATTGGAACTATCAGTTCACAGAGGTTGCTTATTATAGGGATGCAGAGTTGTTATACCAAAGAAGGCTAAAGCTCACTTATTGGCCACACTTTGCAATGCTCATTAACAAATTGTTTGCAGTAAGGCTCTTGCTTGCAGCTACATTTGGTGGCCAGGCATGGACAGACAAATAAAAGAAATAGTAGCTGTTTGTGATACGTGTCAGCAAATAAGATGTGCTTCTGAAGATAGTGATGTCATGAGCCAGCTGAAGAATTCTTGGTCAAGACTTCATATTGACCATGCTGATCCTTTTCAGAGAGTCTTGTTTCTGATCATTGTGAAATTATATTCAAAGTAGCTGGATATAATCAAAGTTAAATCAATTGATTCAAAGTGTGCAATCAGAGCATTGAAGAAGTTATTTAGTGCCCATGAGATTCCTGATATGGCTATCTTAGTCAATGGAACAGGATTTATGTTGTCCTGACTGAACGGTGACCATAAGGGAAGGTTCAGGTCACTGAAACTTTTTCCTCTCTTCTATTGAAATGAGTAAGAAGAAACATTGTGTTTAATGGTTTCCAGATGTGGAGAACAATATATAGTAAGGACACAAAGTATGACATATCATAAAAAGGCTTTTTTAAAAATATCTCTAAGCTTTTCTTACACAAGGAAAAACAGGTGTGAGGCTTTGTGTATAAGTTTATGGAACTAAGAAGACAGTGGCTAAAAAAGTTTGGAAATCCACTGCTTTATTAATTTGTTTTTTCTGAAGTTTCTGTGAGTTTGTGTTATTGCATTCTGAATAATTTCCACAGTTTTTGCAAATCTTCTTAATATTAAAAGTGCTTTAACTGGTTCTGTGCCACTTGCTTGCCAGCTAGTTACTTGTTTTACCAAGGTTATCTTTGTTTAACTTAAAGTCTAAATAATTAGTGGATGTATTTTTGAAATTAACTTTCTTAATAATTGTAACATATAATCTTACTTAATAATTGCAACTTTGAAATATATTTATTAAACTGTAAATTTTTAATTTTTGTGACCAATAAAAATTAGTATTTTCGATATTGTGATTTTGAGGTATGAACTTTATAACCTCATAACACATGAAAAAATAATGAAACTGTTACAGAGAGATTTCAACGTGACATCCTCTCAACACATCAAACTAACTTAGTAAAATTAATGAGAAAATTTTTTAAATGCACAGTTTATAAAATTTTTACATAACGGTAGTACTTAATAAATGGCTTTAAACAATAAGATGTATTTCAGTTGTATGTACACCATATAACTCTAGACACGTACAAGCAATTGCTTTATATACTGTACAGTATTTTTGAAATTATCCAAAAGTTATAATTGAAGATAACATGTAATAATGATTATATTAAGCTTCAGCAGAGTTAAATTCATGCCATTACATTTTACGCAGAGAACCAGTTAAACTTCAGAAACAAAATGAAATCACGGAGAACTAAATAAAATGAGTATAGTAGATTGTAATAAATCAAGAATCATATCTTCATAAGAAATTTTTGACTATGCCAGACAACTGGGTCTTTTGTTTCCAGGCCATTTTCATACATTCTTCATAATTTGTTACTCATGATTCTGATTCTGCATTTTCAAGATAAATTCTCAAATTTTTTTGATTATATCTTATATATTCTTACATATATGTATATAGATATATGTATATATAATAGTATTGTGTGTATAGTTATGATATTACAGATTCTATTTGTCCTTCTTTTTTAATTTAATTCTCTACTAAATATATACAGTAAAACCTTGCTAATTCAGATGCCACTAATTTGGAATTCATGGTAATACTGTTACTATTTTGCATTGTGTATTTTTTAAAATAATGAATCTGTTGATTCTACTTGAGGCTTTAACAACTATTACCTATTATTACTACTTTTAGACAGATGCATCAAGATGTGATTAAAGAACATTTAGAAAAGGAACCACAAATAAAACTTAAATTTGGGCTTAAAAAAGAAGCTATCAGCAATGACAAGAACAATGCTACTACTATGTTTGTATTGTAAAAATTCATCAAACCACTGTATTTGTTCATTTAATTAAAGTGTACTGTACAATAAATTTTGACTTTAAAGAAAGTGTACTTTTTGGACCATACAATACACATTTGAGTAAAAGTCTTTTCTAATTCAGACTTTCACTAATTCAGACTAGGCTTTCCTTAATTAGTCCAAATTAGTGAGGTTGTACTGTATTTATGCTTTTATGTATACATTAGATTACAATGCAGCTTGAAAAAAATTTTAAAAACATTGTCTATCTATCCAACAATCAGAATTTTAATAACCAAATGTCCAGGCTGGAACTGAGATGAATCACCATGCAAACAACATAAATACTTTAGAATCTTACAAATTCAATTTCAGCAGCTAAACTTGAAGAGGTTTTTAAATAAGCTGAAAACATTATTTTTACAATAAAACATTTACTGAATCAGTATTTATGGTGTTTGCTTGATGAGAATTTTAATTAATTAATTATTATTTTTAAATTTTTATTAATTATATGTTAATAGNGAATTTCTAATACATACTTAGTCTGAACTATGTCTACAAAAAGGGGTTAAACACTGTTTTTCTCTTTTAGCTTTATAAACCTGAAAATTCCTTGAATGCATAATATTGCTGGATGAAGCAGAAAATGTTTCACCTAATAAATCAGCAATACCCTGTATATCGCTGATTGTTGTGCCATTATTTTCCAGCATGGACAGAGAATTAAAAGCATATTTCCCATTAATTTTGTGGATTTTATCCCAGACTGCTTTTGAGCTAGTGAAAGATGTTATGCTAGATACATACTACCTCCAAGAATCCCTTTGGCTTTGCCTTCTTATTTTTCTGGCATTTGCCTTCGCTTTTTGAAAAGCTATCAAGTTTCTAGTAGTGGGGTATCTTCTNAGATGAATTTTAGGATCCAGGTGCAAACCACGCCTTCGGCAGAAGTGGATGCACGATGTCTTCGCTGCATTAAACGTAAACCCATTGGTCTTGGACCAATCATATATGCGATTTAAAAAAGTTTCAAGTTGTCTCTCAATGAAACTCATATTACTAGACTGACAGGAGATCTGAAAGTCATCTACATACAAAGAGTGTTTCCCAGGATAAGCAGCACAGTACCTTTAAAAGGTTAAAAAATTTTAGACATCTACTCTTCAAATTGCGCAAGTGTAATAAAAACGTCAGTTTAGAGTCAAATAAAACTCCCTAAAACTTTGCCTCATTGACCAATGGAATTTTATCCCCATTTAGGTAAATATCCACATCCAGGTGCAAACCATGCCTTCGGCAAAAGCTGATGCACGAGGTCTTCGCTGCATTAAATGTAAAGCCATTGGTCTTGGACCAATCGTATATGTGATTTAGAGAAGTTTGCAGTTGTCTCTCAATGAAACTCATGTTACTAGACTGGCAGGAGATCTGAAAGTCATCCACGTACAGAGAGTGTTTCACACTGGAAGGGGGACAGTTAGCTATGCTGTTTATTTTAATTAAGAACAGAGTCACAGTCAAAATACAACCCTGAGGGACACCTTCTTGTGTGAAAGGCCTAGATGGTGTGTTGCCCATCCTGACATAAAATCTTTGATTCTGCAGGAAGTTTTTTTTTTTATAGAAGCTGGCAAATTACCACGCAATCCGAATTTGTGCAAATCATGAAGTATTCCTTATCGCCAGCAGCGATCATAGGCCTTCTCTACATAAAAAACACAGACACTAAGTGCTGTCATCGAACAAATGCTTCACATATAGATGTTTTCAGGTTTACTAAATTGTCTGTGGTATTTCTGTTCCTACGACATCCACTCTGGTGTGGTGAAAAGTAGTTCTTTTCCTCTAGAAGAAACATAAGGCGTCTGTTTACCATCCTCTCAAACAGTTTACAGAGACAACTTGTCAGATAAATTGGTCTGTAATTAGAGAGATTCTTGCAATCTTTACCTGGCTTGAGAATGGGAATAATGATAGATAGCCTCCAAGAGGCAAGAAAAGTTTGTTCTGTCCTGATTAATGAACCATTTGCAGGTGTAGACAGTAGAAATTCCTTCAACTCCCAATGATGATCCATTAACAGGGTTGAAAACAGCATTATTTAAATGTAAAAAGGTGCATTGATTAACTTAATGCTACACTGTATAAACTGGTCAATTCTATAGTATAGTACAATGTAAATTATTACAATAATAGTATGAAAGTTTAAGAATTATTTTTAATCTAGGTAACTAATTTCATTGAAAATTATGGAGGCGTTTTCAAACATAACAAAGCTATATTGTCATGTTTTTCCCTGCACAGCTGTTTGCTATAACATGTAATAGTCATGTAACAATAAGCAAAAATCAAATAGAGCAATATATAAACTTGAAAATTAACTTTCTAAGCTTTCTTTATTTTTAGTAGTTATTAAATAAATGCCAGTTAATTTTCAAGTTTTACATATTCTAATCTAGGCTTAATTTTCACTTACTCTATAACTGTATGTCACTCTAACTCATTGTATAAGCCTAAAGCATTCCATTTTAATTTTGGACAGAAGTATTTTATAGTAGTGTTAAACTTTCATAACACTGTTACATGTTGGTTTTATTTATAATTTAATGTTATACTGTAAGGAACCAAGTCCGAGCATTATTTTTATTTACTTTTATTTTTGCTTTTTATTACATTTTTTTTTGTGGCTCATGTTTTGTTAGGACGAAGGCTTCCTCACCATTCACCTTAGAAACTTAAAAATAGAAGAGAAACCATCTCACCGACGAGAGAAAAGCGCTGTAGAAAAAAACTCGCGCACACTTGCACTCCCGAGTGGAAAAAAGTAAGTCCGCACTGCGAAAAGAGGAGAAGACCCCACAAGCATAACTTATGACCTTGCTAAACCTTAAAGAATAAAAACGTCCCGAAAATTGTCAAAAAGAATAATGTAAAAGATTAGCGACTATTGTCGGAAAATAGGCTGCCAGACAAATAAAAAAAGTTTATTGTTAGCATATAAGTATGTAAATGAGGGGAGTGATCGCATTCAGAATTGTGACATCACCTCACAGTATAAAGTCCAAATCTCAAGTGAGGCGAGCTTCGTAGCAGCAAACGAGAGAGGTGTCCGATAGGATAAAATAGTTCCAAAGCGATTTTAAAGTTATTCGATTTGTGGATTGAAGATTAGAGAAAGTCTTGAGAGTTGAGGAAAAATATTCCTAGTATATTGAGGTGATGATTAGAATCTTTAATTCATGAGAATTATTGTATATAAGTTGTCTTTGAAAGTTTGACAAATCCCAGAGGGGAAAAGAATTAAGTTAGCAAATACATTGATTTGAGTTTTGTGGGGTTGATTTTCATTCAATAAATTGTTAGTTGATTTTTACTAAATTTTGTATATAGTTATTACTAGAACTTTTATTAAATATTTGATTTGTTTTTGACAAACTTTGTCATTATTTAATTCAGTGCACGCTTAATGTCCAGGCATGGCACACTAACCCGAATCCGCGTAAAGTACCCGTTAGGGAACGGCTATTTCCGGCACACAGTCGTGCCAATAATCGTTGGAAAAATCAGAAAAATAATTTGGTACTTAACAATACTTTAGGTATACAAAAAAAAAACATTACTTGTGAAATAAACAATTGAATCCAATATTCAATAACAACTATTTATAAATATCTGAAAAGTTTTTTCACTGAAATTTAAACATGGTAAGAATTTTTATACACAAAAATAGCATAAACAACTTCCAACAACTTAACACTGCGTTGAATAATAACAATCCACGAAAAACCTTTTTTTACGAGTGTTATGTCACTATTAAATTCCACAAGTACTTTCGACCTCCACCGAGGTATGCTTCAGGTGGTGACTGGCCGTGTTTTGACCCGACTGTCGTAACAATGTTGCCAACGATGTAAATAAATAAACGTGCGCGTCAGGTTTCACCCCTCCGACCGCCATTGCTCAAACTCCTCGAATAAATACTTCCACGCCTGTGCAAGTGTTTCCCCATCCCTGTAGTTGATGCAGTTGCCCCCCATGATAGCTTTGAGAATCTCCCAGGCCTCCAGGCGATGGATGTGATCCGCGCAAAACGCGTGTCTGATAAGTTTGGTGTTCCAGAAGTCCGCCCTTATTTCAGGATCGGTGACATAGGTCGATAAGGCAGTGGTGTGTCTTTTATGCTTAATATCAGCTTGGTGTTCACATATTCGTTTCTGCGTTGATCAGATCGTGGAGCCAATGTAAACTAAGTCTCTATTGAATCTGTCGTCCTGTATGGGAATGGAGTAAACACCTGGGGCCCTGGTGAGATCCATTGCGTCCTTCGCGTTGCGCAGCAAGTCGTAAAGCGTGCTGGTTCTTAAGTACGTGATTTTGGTGCGGCTGTTGCTAGCGATCTCCCTATATAGGGGGTGTAGATGCCGGTTGAAGCAAACGACTGCACGTCTCGCGTTCCCATCCGATTGACGATTGTCGTCCGGCGATGGTAGGGGGCAGTCCCTGCGGCGAGGGGAGCGGCGAGCGCATGCACACGCTAAACTGCAAACCAAGGCTTTACTATAACCATGTTCCACGGCAATTTTTTCTATGCGTCGGATCTCCGACCATGCGTCGTGCACATGTGTGTGGTGCGTGAAGGCCCATCTGGTAAGGGCCCGGAAAGCTGCCATTTTGTAGACAAAGGGGTCAGAGGAGTTCGCGGGGATGAACAGCAGGAGTTGGTCAGGTTTATGGTAGACGCTCGTTTCTATCTTGCCCCCCCTGAGACGAATGTTAACATCAAGAAAATGAGCACTCGAGTTGCTAACCTGATCTAAGCAGAGAATGAGGCCGTATGCATTGTCGTTCATACACGACAAAAAATCGTCCAGATTGGGAGTGGTTTTCCACAGTATAAAGATGTCGTCCACGTATCTTTGGTATAGACTGATGTTTGGTAAGAATTTGGGCAACACTTTCTCCTCCAACTGTCTCACCACCAGCTCGCAAAGGTCCCCCGAAAGCAAGCTGCCCATGGGGACACCTCGTCTTTGTAAATAAGTGGCCTCGTTGAACTGGAAGACCGAAGTGTAGCACATAAGATGCGCCAGCTCCAATATCTGCTCACGGTGCCGGAGTGCATCATTCTCCCGCAGTAGCAGGTCCCTAAGAG